>NC_082714.1:31397298-31698905 GCF_030144855.1 Hypanus sabinus
TGTTAATCTATCCCAATTAATGAAATGTGTCAGTGTAAAAATCATATACAAAAATAAAGTGAAAAGGGATAGGATTATAATGCAAAGCATAAAAAGCTTTAGGACAAAATTACTAACTTCCAATTTTTAAAATAATGACAATAATTATACTCTTAACCAAAAGAAACAACAAACTTAGGTTTAATTTTCATTCCCAGAAAAACTGTTTGTCTTAAGATCAATCATGCCTTTTATGTTAACTTTTTAATGTATTAGTTGTAACAATCTGGTATTTTTATGGAAAGCTGATGGATATGTACAGTAAGGTTTGGATCTTATTTGCATTTCGATGCTGACTGTATTGATGAAATCCTGATCCAAAAGCAGAGAAATAGCATGTTTTGTTATTTCCATATTTAACTGTGCATGTGTGGATTCTGAACTCTGTTTCAAATTTACTTAAATACTAATGGCAAATTATTCTAACTGTAAAATCAAGACCAATAAGATCTCCAGAAGGCTGCATCATGTGTTAGTGAAGTGAGAAGATTCAGTTAAATCTTACTTTTTCATCTCCACTGTTGAGTAGAGCACTCTGCATGGCCAGACAACTAGTAATGAGCATGTCAGTCAGTCAGAATAGCTTCTATTTCCAAACTAGGTCTTAGACAATCAATTTCTTAGTTAAGTTGTGCACTATAAGAGGAAAAAGAATAAGATGAAGTGCACAATTTTTGTTCATCTTAAATCTTGTGCACACAATATTAGAGTTAATTGCTGTGGTGTCCTTAATTAACTAACAGCCTAATAGCTCAGACTGAAAAGCTCAACCCTATTAATTTCTTTATAAATTATTGATGTTCACACAACTGGACAATTTACAATTTATTTTGTCTGCTATTCATCTTACTGCAATATGTTACAGATATTAATGTAATGAAACCTTTGTTACCCTTACATTTTAAGTTCATTGTGCTCTCACAGTATTAATCCATACATAAATGCTTATTCAAATAAATATAATTCATTATATCTTTGTGTTTTTCTCATTTGTAAATGGACATTTTCTGCCTATGTAACGCTTACACTGTAGAACTCATGAGTCTCAAGTTCTATTAGTCTTTCTCCAAAGGTAGTATCTTAATTATAGCAGGACTTAAGCAGGCAAACAATCAAATGATTATTTAATCCAGTGTGTACAATTCAGTAAGTTCTCTATTTATAATAATTTCCTGTTACATTGCTGTACCTCAAAATACTTCTCCTTTCTTTTATCCCTACAGCTATGCCGATTTTCCCACCCTTTGGCAAACCTAGGAGTGTTTACTGGAACAAATATCCCAGATTATTCCAAGGATGAACCTTCCTGGTCCCATTCCAGCCTTCCCTCATTTTGTCCTGGAACCCTTCCAGCTGCAACTTCCCCTTCCTCTAGCTCCATGGACCCTAAGAGGTTTTCTGTTTGTTCCTCATTTCTATTATCAGCATGTAATAAGGGTATTATTATAGTGTTTAGTTTATTCTAAATATGAAAATTCCTTCACTAGTGTATTCAAGATTAGCACAATAGCATTTCTAAGATCACATGAAGTAAGTCAATTTTTAAAGAATATGTTCACTTTTTTAGAAAAAGGTACATCGTGTTAAAAATACTGTATGTATGCCAAAAATGAACAAAGAAACAGGCAAGTTATACTGGTGGTCAATTTGCCCATAACAAAAAATGTAAATGATGATCCCTGGCATTTTATACTCTTAACAATTTCTAGTTATTTACTGGATTTGTAAGTTGTTGGCCAAGGCAAGGGAAGCATTCGATCTTGGACATTTACAAGTACCAGTTGGTGGTTGAAATCACTGCCTCACATTTGATTTACACTGACTTCCGTCAAACCAAATTTGCTGAAGTGTAAGGAGTTGTTGGATTATATTCAAACACACTCATTGCTAGAGACCAGAAATGAAACATCTCCTCTAGGAACTTTCAAAGTACATTGCTACAGGTTGCCATTAAACATATTGACTGAAATGCTTGGGTAATGCGTGAAGACTGCAGCTTGAGCGATCCAAACAGTATCCAGTTTATCTGGCAACTTCCTTCCTGATTTGTGAAACAGATTGCTTCAAATCCTTCCAAAGCACTGCTTAATTGGGCAATGAAATCTTTACTTGTGATGCTTTGCACATTTTTGGTTACGTACTTTCATGTGTTTTTCATATCTATCTATTCTGCCAAGAAGATCCAAAGTGATCAGAAAGAACCAGCTACGATACCCAAAAACTGAGTATCTAGTTAAGAAATTCATCGGCTATTATGGCTCCCAATCTAGCATAAGACTTTCTTTAGATTTGCCCTTGTATGAGCTTTTTCGTAGGATATTGCTGTTACTAGATCATGTTGGTATCAAGTTCTCTATAGAGCATCATGGACCTATGAGAACAGGAAAAACAATATTAAATATCTCATTACACAATCAAAAAGAATTGTTAACAGTGCAAAGTCAAAGCCAGAAGTGTAAGTTAGTCCATTCAGTTCATAAGGAAAGCTGGAGTAATAGTGTAAGCTTAATTTTTAGTGAAAGCATTGTTTGGCAATAAATAAGAATTTTCTCACATTTCATTGAGAAGCTGAACATTGAAATGCTGTTGTATACGGCTTGGAGTTAAAGTTATATTCTAACTTGCCTTTTCTATAGCTTTGATTGTTTAAACAATTAGGAACATTTTATGCCACTTCCAACAAAAGTCAGGAGAACTGGTTTTGTATTCAAATTGAATGTAGAGAATAAATTCAAAGCATGGGTGGATTTTTGGCTGACCTAGAACACAGAGCAGGACCTGAGGCTGTACATACAGCCAGGATCTGGTGGAGTTTGTTAGAGAAATGGGGTTGTAGCAAAGGACTGAGCCTGGTGTTGGGAGTTGCTCTCAAGCAGGAAAGGGGGTAGAGATGGCAGGAGTTGATGGAGGTAGTGAGCAAGTGATGGTATTAGATGATTAGAAGTTGTATGGAGGAAGGTGAGTGGCAGGATTCTGGGAAAGGAAGGTTAAGTGGCAAATCACGGATTGTAGTGGCTTATTATCCAATGATGAAGGCAGTAGACAGGCTCTAAATAAAAGGAAGGAAGAGTTTAAGGTTCTCTTAAGTTTCTTCTATCAATCCAATCAGATTAACTAAGGATTTGGAAAAATCATTAGGAGATATTATAGGTGCAAAACCTTTAAGATATGATACACTCTTAATGTTTTGTAAAGATCGTAAGCAACGTGAGAAAACTTTGGAGTTAAAAGCTGTGGGAGAAAGGAAAGTAGCACCAAGGAATTGTATTGAATGACAGTGGCTTTGGAGAGTATCCGCTAAGATGCCTCTCGAGGTTTCTATGAACAAAATTTAAAATAGTTGAGTGAAAGTTGTGGATGTTAAATGTTGAAAAAGAATTTGTGTTGGACGAAGAACAGATAGCTTATCGGTGTTGATTAAATTTGATGGAAAAATGGTGTTGGATAGTCTTAATTTAGGTTATATGAGTTATCTGTGCCGCCCTCCCTGAGGTGTTTTCTGTGTTCGTGAAGCGGCTGTGTGTAAGGGTAAAAGGCAGTGTGGTAGATGTGGTGGAGAGCACGATTATAGTAATTGTTGAGAATTGCTAAAACAGTAGCAACTGTGGAGAAGAATAAAGTTCTGCTAAAGTAGGGTGTCCTGTATATAAAAAAGCTGTGGAAGTGCGTGTTCAAGTGGTAATGGGAACATCATATGCAGAGGTTCTGCAGAAAGTACAGAAGAGAGTATCAACGTGACCTATTCGTATCCAGAATACAGATAAATTAAAGTCATTGTGTAAAGTGCATAATTGTATAACAAAGGAGTTGTTGGTTGTTGATAAACTAAAGTTTGTCACTTCTTAGCCGATGTGGTAAATTGCACAGCACAAACAAAAGTAGGACGGAAGAAATTAAAATTATATTAAGAACTGCAACTCTAGAAGTTATAAACTATGCTTTACAGGGATGAGTAAACAATCTTCAGACTTCAAAAGAGGGCTGTTAATGGTTTTTTAAAATCTTACAATGGAATGCTAGAAGTTTGTTAACTAATTTATTGAAGATTTACCAAATGAACCTGATGTTATATGTGTAGAGAAAACCTGGTTGAAATCTTGTCTAAGTTTACAGTACAAGGTTATGTTCCTATAAGGCACAATCAGAAAATGGGAGGAGCAGCAGTGGCTAACTTCTGTTGAAATGGGATAGTACATAGAATTGTGGAAATTGTAGTTTATTCCTCAATTGTGGTTGAAATTTGGGGAAAGAATAGTAAAGTACAGAAAGTAATTTTTATAACCTTTGTGGAAGTTTTGCACCTGATATTTTGGAAAGTGTGGGTGGAAATAGAAAATAGAAGGTCATATGGTGTGGAGATTTCAGTGCTTAGAGTACTAATGTGGCGTCGTTGTGACACAAATGTGAATGTGATGATGGTGGAAGACTTTCTAGGAGAAAAGTGTTTTATGTGCTTCAGTTGGAGTACAAGGAAAAATCTGTTCAATAACACTGTTTCTGCTATAGATCTTACGCTGGTATTTGAAGATAGAACAAGAGTGTGTAATTGGGAACTGTATAATGATACAACAGTTGGGATAATTGTTTTCCCATTATCTGTACAATGGGAATATATGTGAATCAGAGGAAAGGTTCCCATATCTCCAGATGGATTTTTAAAAGGGTAATCTGGGATGTATCTGAAGATTTATATGAAGATAGATGTCCTGATCATTTGGTTTTGGAGGATATCAAGTTGAGTCCAGATGGGGTACTGGGCCAAGTACTAAAGACCTATGCTCATCAACAGGCTCGAGTGCTCACCGAGATCTTTAATCTCTCACTTTCGCAGTCTGAGGTACTCAACTGCCTCAAGCAGGTTTCAATCATACTGGTACCTAAGATGAATGTCGTAAAATGCCTCAACTAAAGTGATGAAGTGTTTTGAGAGGTTGGTGATTAAACATCAACTCCTGCCTGAGCACTGGGCTGTGATTTGCCTACAGGCAGAACAGTGCACAACAGATGTCATTTCATTGACTGTTAACTCAAATCTGGAATATCTGGACAACAAAGATGCATACAGCTTGGCATTCAATATATCATCCACTCAAAACTAATCAATAAGCTTCAAGACCTTGGCCTTAATACCTCCTTGTACAATTGGATCCCCGAATTCCTCACCATTTTGAGCACATCTACACAGAGCATTGTCACCAGAAAGCAGCAAGCCCCATCACTAGATTATGACCTCTTTTCTATGCTGCCATCAGGATGAAGGTACAGGAGCCTCAGGACTCACACCAATGGGTTCAAAAACAGTTACTAACAATCTGGCTCTTGAGCCAAAGAGGATGACTTCACTGACTGATTTTACAAAAATTGGATTCACTTTCAGGGACTTTTCATTTATCTCATATTCTTGATAATTTTATTATTGTTATTTTTTCTTTTTGTATTTGCACAGTTTGCTGTCTTTCACACACTGGATCTCCGGGTTGTTTGTTGTGCTCTTCCATTGATTCTATAATGGCTATTGGATATATTAAGGATGTCCGCAAGAATATTAAAGAGGATACCAAAAGTTTCTTCAGATACATAAAGTGTAAAGGAGGGGTGAGAATGGATATCAGCCTGCTGGAAATTGGTGCTGGAGAGGAAGTATTAGAGGACAATGAAATGGCAGACAAACTGAAAAAGTATTTTCCATCAGTGTTCCCTGTGGAAGACACTAGCAGTGTAGTGGAAGCTCCAGACGTCAGGGTCATGAAGGTTGTGAAGTTACTATTACTAGGAAAAAGGTTTTTTGGGAAATTGAAAGGTCTGGAGGTAGGTAAGTCACCTGGATCAGATGGTGTACACCCCAGGGTTCTGGAAGAGGTGGCTGAGAGATTGTGGAGGCATTAGTAATTATGTTCCGAGAAACACTAGACTCTGAAATGACTCTAGAAGACTGGAAGATTGCAAATGTCACTCGGCTCTTCAAGAAGGGAGAGAGGGAGAAGAAGGATACTATTGACCAATTAATCTGGCCTTTTTTAAGGATGTTGGAGTCAATTATGAAGGATGTCTCAGGGTACTTGGAGGCACATGATAAAATAGGCTGTAGTTTCCTCAAGGGAAAAACTTGCCTGACAAATCTGTTGGAATGCTTTGAAGAAATAACAGGCAGGTTAGACAAGGGAGAATTGGTTGATACATACTTGGATTTTCAGAAGGCCTTTGACAAGGTGCCTCACATGAGGCCACTTACACGCTATGAGCCCGTGGATTTACAGGAATGATTCTAGCATGGATAAAGTAGGATAAAGGAGGCAAGGAGTGGGAATAAGGGGAGCATTTTATGGTTGGCTGCCGGTGACTAGTGTCGTTCCACCGGGGTCTGTATTGGGACTGATTCTTTTTGCGTTACGTATATCTCAATGATTTGGATGATAGAACTGATGGCTTTGTTGCAAGGTTTGCAGACAATATGAAAATAGGTGGAGGGGCAAGTAGTTTTGAGGAAGTAGAGAGGCTACAGAAGGACTTGGACAGATTTGGAGAATGGGCAAAGAAATGGCAGATGGTATACAGTTTTGGGAAGTGTATGATCATACACTTTGGAAGAAGTGAGAAGGTTATTTTCTAAATGGAAAGAAAATGCAAGAAAAACTGAGGTGCAAAGAGTCCATGTGCAGGATTCCCTAAAGGTTGATTTTGCAGGTTGAGTCTGTGGTGAGGAAGGCAAATACAATATCAGCATTTGTTTCAAGAGGACTAGAATATAAAAGAAAGGGTGTAATGCTGAGACTTTATAAAGCACTGGTGAGGCCTCACTTTGAATAGTATACTAATAGTATATTAATATTATATTATATTAATAATAATAGTAATAATTAATACTGATAGTATATTATCTACTAATAGTATACTAGTATACTTAGCTGTATACTAATCTGGATTTTGTAAAGGAAGAATAACCGTGGACTTGATGTCAAGTTTGGAATTTGATATCTGTAAGGCCCAAGTTAATCAAGACTCAGTGGTGGCACTGAGTAAACTTTCTGAACATCAGAGTTTTCTTTGATGTTCAGAAAGTTTATGACACATTATGGACACATTTGCTGCTTAAACTGGAAAAGATGGGAATAGGTGGTAAAATGTTCAATTGGATTCAAGATGTTTTTATGTGACACGAAGATACAAGTTAGTACATAGAACTGTATAGCACAGGACAGGTCCTACAAGATCTCAAGTTATATGATAAATCTCATAAACAAAAGTCAGTGGTAATGTTTCAAGGTGTGTGGATGAACAGAAGACTTACATGGAAGGCATGTGTGAATAAAATTCTGGGGAAGTGTATAAAAGCCGTTAATGTATTCAGGTGCTTAGTTGGGTGTGATTGGGATGCGAGCAGGTCACTTAAATGTATATTGTTTTAATCAAATCTGTCTTTGATTATAGATGTGTTGCTTATGGGTCAGCCTCACCAGCATCTTAAAGCCCCTAGGTGAAGTTCAAGCTTAACCATTCAGATTATGTTTTGTAGTGCTATTAAGTCAACCCAAATTTTGTGTTACTGATAAACATAAGTGAAGTATCTTTGCATCTACCGTTAGCAGGTTTATTGGCTTAGCGTAAGAGGACATAAGGTTAGGCATCCAATTTTGGCAGCATTAGTAGTGTTGGAAGCACTGCATTTGTAGGGTTTTCAATCTTGGGTGGATGGGAGATTAATGGGCACAAAATCATGGGTTATTTAATATGGATTATGGTCCCAGTACTGTATAACCCTTTCCATTGCTCCTCCATGGTTTTTCTTTTTGTCTGTGGTTGATTTAAGCCTTCAAGAAAAGACCAAGGTGATGAGTTTTTGTATATCAGTGGTGCAGGAAGTTCAACAATATATAAGACAGATATTATGGCTTTTTACAGAGGGTTTAATAGATCCAGTGACAGACCATTCAGGTGCTTCTAATAATGTTCCAAAGTTTTGGGTGACCATTAAGAAAAGATTTATCAAAATATAGGTATTCACATTTGAGATGCTATCATTTTAGCCTTGGAACAGGTTGAAGAAGTACACCTTGATTATGTATTTCTGTACTCTGATTTGTTCTCGGTTTTGACGTCTATTGAAACAGGTATTGCAAATTGTAGGTCAGACATCCTTCTTGAGGTTGGACAACATCTGTTGAGGCCGTAGGATCTAGGCTTGTATATCCATTTCTTTTGCGTTCCTGCCTTGTCGGGGTGGAAGAAGATGAAGTGGCAGACATTCTAGCCAAGCAATCACTTAAAGTCAAGGACACAAACGTAGTGGTGCCTTTGCATAAAGAGGAGGTGAAAGCCATAATTAAAAAGTCTATTTGATTACTGTGTCTGCAAAGTTGGGATAAGGAAAAGAGAAAATGGCATTTTTCTAAGATTCAGGAGGTAGTGGGAACTCAACTGGGAGATGAGTCCAAAAGGAGGAAGAAGTCATACATCCATGTTTATGTATTGACATACTAGGTTGAATAATTCCCTGTTTAGAATTAATATGAATGACACTGGCATTTGTAGAGAGTGCACCTGTCAAGAAACGGTGCAGCATACTGTTTGAATGCAGTTCCTATGAGGTGCAAAGGAAACATCTTCTTGCTAAATTTACATCTATGGGACAGGTACAGTTTAACATGGAAACTTGGTTGGGATATTACTGCCATCATAATGTATGTGTGAATTTTAGATGTTTTGAGTTTTTCAATGGGATGGAGAACATACTGGTTATACTTCCTGTTTCTTTGCCCTCCACTCTACCTCAGGAGGAGGTGGTAATGCACCTTGTGTTGGTCTGCTAACTGCTATTAAGCTTTACAAGAAGCAGCAGAAGAATTCAAAGCATATGTTTGAAGTTCAAATTTAAAATTACTCATCTGCATGATGACATCACTTCCTGACAGAAGTGCTGCATTTTTGTATTTCTCTGTGGCCCAGCCGGTTTCATGCAGTTTCTATTTGTAGGAATTTTAGCCATCACAGTTTAAGCACATGCACTGTCAATATAAGTTTATTACCAGTTTTGCAAGAAATAAGATATTCTAATAAAAGGTGAGTGTTTTATTCCTTAACCTGTAATTTATTGTATATCCTTCAATGAGACCAACTTCAAACTGCCTTATATTTGTAAAACAACAAATGTAGTGGCTGTGGTGATTTTATGGAATTAACTACTAGCCAAAGATACAAATGAATTCACCAGAAAGTCCACAATTAAAGATTGGATTAATATCCAATTAGAAATAAAATGCAGTATTTTAAATACCAAGATAGTTCTCAGACATGACCCCGTGAGGTAAATATGACACTTTGTCATTTTAATCACAACTTTGCTGCAACTATTGAAGTTGATATCACTGTGTTTGTACAGTTCTGTGGTTCCAGGCAAAAACAATAAAACTTAGGGATACTCAGATTAGTTTCTAACTTCCTGAACTACTTACTCACAAATGCATGTGCAGGAAGTACCTGGGAACATTAGTTATTTTGGATTCATTTCACTCTGAACTGTACTTACTAAAATTCATCCATTTTACCGGAATTTAAAATTCCAAGTAGCATAACATGCCAGGAAAAATCAATAAAAGGATGTTTATGGAAGCAACAGGTGAAGCTGAGTGGCCTGTTGAGGGATACATGCTGTACCAAGTTATTAGTCAAAAGTATAGTGTATTGCTATCATGAAGCAAGTATATGTGGAGATATTTTAATTAATTAGCTGTACACCTCATTCACCCGAGATACTACTGAAGACTGCCAAAAGCATAGTCTAATGAGAAATTGATTTCAATCAAGAGGTGGTTACCTGTACTCAAACAGCCAGCCAGAATGGAAACATGATCCCTCGATTGTGGAACAAATGCTTTAAATTGAGGAGTTTTGCTACTATGAAGTATGCGTGAATCTTTGGGGTCCTCTCCTAGACTTAGTTGGATTATTGGCTAATGGTATCATGGCTAACAGGCTGCTTTGTAGCTTACTGGATTTTTATCCAGTTCAAAGGTAACGTTGGCTTCAAATAATCTGTAAAACATTGGGGTTTTACCAAATGCTTTATGATATTATGCTGTGGGCTGGTGTCCCTTTGGTAGCATTGGTGAACATCTAATCAAGTAATCAAACTCAGATGGTGGACACAAGATTTACTGCTGCCTTCAACAGAGTACAATGGTTCAGGGCATCTGCCTCCAGAAAGCTGTTGTAGAATGTGGGTTTAAGAAAATGCATCTTTTTCTGTTTCAAGATGTAGCAAAAGAATCAGGCATACCAAAGACAGAGTTGGTATTTTTTGCTGATTGGTGAGTTTGCAGGTAATTTGTGAAGTTTTACCATTGTATTAATGGCTCATATAATCCTGTTTCTGGTCAGGGCAGAGAATGTGAAGTGCCTTTACTTGTATAAAATCATGCATTTTACCTCAGAGTATGTTTCAAACAGCTGCAGTATTTTTCTTTAATAATGCCTCCAATTAATGAGACTATTACACCTTATTTTGCTTATGTATTTTCTAAAATTATCCACATACAACAATGTAACATGGGAACACTTGACATCTGCCATAGATTTTGAAGATTGTAATTTGCTGTGCATGATAGAATAGCTATAATTTGAACTTTTAAATTAAAATGAGCAGAAAATGCAAGATTGTTAGCTGGTTCAAGAAAATACAGTATTTAGGTATTAAATATAAATCTCTAATTCTTTGATTTAAACTACCTGATAATAAAATTAATTCATTGCTTTTCCTAGTCTGTCTCAGAATGCAGCTAACGTCTCCCCAGAAGCTCAGAGATACCGACAGCATGAAGATGCAAGCACCTCCAAGGGTCAGCAATTTACAACAGAAATGGATGAGTTTGGATGGAATACAAGATGTTAGGAAAAAGCCTAGAATGTGGGAGAAAAGTGGTTCATTTTTGTGAAGTGCCTTTACTTACATAAAAAATGCACTCTATAGTTTTATCTTAGGAGTATGTTTTAAACAGCTGCAATATTTTCCTTAAAAATTCACAATAGTAATTTTTATAGCAAACTGTATGAATATTCACCTGATTAATACTTGTCATTATAAAGCTATTTAATTTATAAAAGAAGTTTTGTATAAGTATATTGTAAATTTGAGAATTTAAATATACGTTATACATTGATATTGACTTGTTTTGCATTGATTTTCAATCTCAAACTTCAAAACTTACATCCAAATAGGTCTCAGCTACCTTCTATTGATTAAAACTCATAGGAAGGATTGGGGTGGGACGTTTGTAAGGAGAGGGGAAATATGCTTTGTGTAACTAAAATGTAATGCATGTTATATCCAAATTGTCTTACAATTGTATTCAGAGACCATGCCAAGGAGATGTTCTCCATATAAGGTATTCAAGGTCAGAAATGCGATTAGAATTTAAAATAATACATTTCCACTAGAAGATCAAAACATTCTGCTGATGGCTTATATAAAGGAAAATTTGAAAATGCCATCACTGTTGTAATTGCTCAATGAACTGAACAGTAAATGATAGTAATGGCTGTTAACTATAGGAATATTGACCAGACTCCTTTTCAGCAGTGAAGTGTTCACTGTTACAGTGGATTATAATGATAGTCTATTACTGATATCCATATTATAACTATCACGTAGTAGGCAAAAGATCAGTAGATTGTACATCAATTTTAGATTTGCCTTCAGTGTTTCAAAACTTACATGAGTGCTAGCCAAAATGATCACTGATAGCTGATCTGAAAATTGGTAATGAATCACCAGGAGGGTGGTGAGTGTGGATGCAGGTTCAATTTCAGCATTTAAGAGAATTTAGGATAGGTACATGGATGGGAGCAGTATTAATGGCTGTGGTCCAGGTGCAGGTCAGTGGGACTAGGCAGAATAATATTTGGATATGGACTAGATGGGCTGAATGGCCTGTTTTGTGTTTTTGACTCTGAGGGGTTTAGAAGGTAATATTTGCATAGAAGGACAACACTGGAATAGAAGACAATTAACAAAATCTTTACAGACAGTAATACTGAAGAACATGACTTCTGTAAACTGTGAACTTCATTTTGACAAGAGGATAAAAAGTCTAAAATCTACTGCTTTGGAAGGATGCTGTATATCTCCCGTTCTTGATCCTTCCATTACTCAGCCTGTTGTGCAGTGTATCCTTAAGAAATTGATCAAAGTTCATTCATGGTCAAAGTATGTATACTTTATACAACCTTGAGATATGTCTCCTTACAGGCAACCACAAAACAAAAAAATCCAATTGTTCCTTTTCGTGCCTTGTGACATTCTTTTGCTATTTCCTTAGCATTTGTTTTTGGTGAGGCTGAGTTGCTAGGTCGATGCTCAGCTCAGCATGGGTGGAAAGTGGGCAAGGAGCCAGCTGGATTCAAACCCGGGACTGTTAGCCTCGAAAGAGACCCAATAGAAGCCTTTAAAACAAAAGACCATCAGACACCTAATGTGCAAGAGAAAAAAATTAGAAATCATGCAAACAAAACAAGTAAGCAAAGCATTCAGAACTGGAGTTCGCAAAGCCAGGCACAACTGCAGCTCGTTCAGAAGTCCGTTAGCTGCAGCTCACAGCCTCACTTCAGCACAGAGATCAGTGAGCTGAATGGGCCATCCCAACACCCTGACCGTTTCAATCTGGCCCAGTGCGTAAACTGTCCGAACCTCAGGTCGTTCCACACTCTCTGGGCTCAGGCTCTGCCCACTCAATTCGGCCAGTACCCAACCCTTCCAATTCGCTGGGCACTTAAATTGATCAAACCTCATGTCTTTCCTCACTCTCAAGCCCGGGATCTGCCTTGCCTCAGTTCGGCACCGTCACATTACCTCCAAGTCCACTTTGGGAATTGCCATACCTCAGCTCTCCGGCCCAGACATCCTGCAACCCTCCTGCTCCTCCAAGACTTCACAGCACAAAAATGCCATTTCAGAAAGGTGGTTCAAAAGCCAAACTCCAACAGGGAAATTGCAGGCTATTGTTTGCGGCAATCCAATTACTGGAAAGAGTGTGATTACCAAAGTGTTCTGCTGTTTTCTTTGTTTTATCGGCCATGAGCAAGTAGCCGCTGAGCTTCTCCAGCGCCATCTTGAACAGGAAGAATTGGGACCTACCACTGTTAAAGTTTGTACAGTAAATTTACATCAGTGATAGAGAAGGCAGTCTGACCAATGTTCTAATGTACAGCACCATTGAGAAGTAAGAGAACCAGTTTGAAAGACTGAATAGAACTTCGACTACTAACATGCACAAAATTACCAAAGTCCAGGATGGAGTGGAGGAGGGCAGTCGTGTAATCGTAGATGTAATGGTTGCAGTGGCCTCAGGACTAGCTTGGTTTGATGCGATAGTACTTCCAGAAATACAGCATTACATCAACCCTGCTGTAATGCCCAGATTGTAATCTCAAATCTGGCAGTTAGATTTCATTTCACAATTTTAAATCAGGGCAAGTGCCAACCAGAACACCAAACTGACAAGAGGAAGGGCGTACTCACCAACTATTAGAATCCCAGTTCTTCCCATAGGAATACCAACTTGAAGAAAATTCGCTGCTAAACATTTTTAATAAGAGGAACGTATTCTTCCCAGAAATTGCTGGAATTAATCCCAAACTCAACAAGAGTAATCACTTTGCTTCTCATTACAAAATATTTTAATAAAAAGTCATTATGAATTTTTCTGAACTATTAATTGATCCAGTTCTCTTCCACCAGCAAATTATCCCTTAAGCCATACTCAGTATATTTTTGAGGTGAGTAAACTATATTGAAGGTGATAGACTCCAAAAGGAACACTGAACCCAAAATTCTCATCAGGTTTCATCTTTCATGAATAAAGCAGTAAAATATTTGAGTCTTACTGCATCTAAATGTCAATCATGAGCAAGGTAAATATGAAGCACAAATAGTTGCATTAAGAAGATTTTACAGCATAGGAGCAAGCCCTTTGACCCACAATGTCTGTGCTAACCATGATGCCAAATTAAACTAATCCTTTTGCTTACACATGATCCATGTTCCTCCGCTCCCTGTATAGCGGAGTGCCTGTCTTAAAAACTTCAAACCGCCACCATTATAGCTGTTTCCACTGCCACTGCTGGCAATGCATTTCAGACACCTATCACCCTTTGTGGAAAAATAAATACTTGTTCTGCACGTCTCCTTTAAGCTTTTCCCCTGACTCGAGGGGCCGAATGGTCTACTTCTGCACCTATTGTCTATTGTCTATTGTCACCTTCAAAGGGGTAAATACACAAAACTCCAGGTGTAGACATCTGGAGTTGGTTTGAATGACAAAGGGGTGGAACTAGGCATCTAGGCCTTCCATTGATCAGCATTGACCACGTCTACACAAGCCAATATACAAACCAGGGCAGTACAATATGGAGGGCAGCCATTGCTCTTGTAGCAGGCTTCCTCCTCTCCACACAGTTAATGAATGCAAAGGAACAGCAGAGGCAGGTTAAGTTTGGCACCAGCAGCATCACAGGAGTTGTCTGTCAGCATTGAACTCAATGTAGCATTGCCTTAGGGATGCAAGATCCAGAATTTTCCTTGGGGTTTACTCTTGAAGACCTCCCCATGAGTGCATAAAGCCACAAGGCAGCAGAGGTTTGAGATAAGCATTTTTTTCTAGATGAGCTGCTACTCATGGCTGACTAGCCCCATCGACCTGAAGCAATTGGTTTTAAAGTGTCAGTAACCTGCCAGTGGAAATGGTTCATTTGGGCTTGGTAGCTGAGCCACAGGTGAAGGCCAGGATCTGGACCTGGTTCTCAGAGGCCACTTGAGACACACACCATTAGGAGCACTTATTAGGTAGGGGGAGCTTACCCCCGTTACTCCTCTTGGCTATGACAACCTTAAAGTGCCATCTAAATCCATCAGATCCACCAATGCCAGGGCAGCGAGTGTGTCTTTCCTTGAAGTCCCAACAGAAATCTTCTCTTCGCCCAATGTCATAAAGGGGAGTTGCTCACTGAAGTGTTTCCTAGCACCTGTAGTCTTCTTTCACTCTGCAGAAATTGGCTGATTTCTTATTTCATAGACTTCAGTTAAAATCTCATCAGGGTCCTATCAGTATAGAACTGAACTGTGCAGCACAAGGACAGGCCCTTGGCCTATAATGTTGTACTAAAAATTCTTAATTAGTAATTAAATGCCCAACTATATTAAGCCATCTGCCTACTCAGTGCCTATATCACTCCACTTCATTCACATTCATGTGCATATCTAATAACCATCATATTTGCCTACTCCACAATTCCAGGAACCCACCACTCTGTGTAAATAAAAACTTGCCTTGCACCTCTTTTTTGGATTTATCCCCTTATTGCCTTAAACATATGTTCTCTGGTACTTGACATTCCAACCCTAAGAAAAAGATGCTGGCTTTGTACGCTGTCTATGCCTCTCTATCTTATGAACATCTTTCAGATCTCCTCTCAGTGTATGCTACTCCAGAGAAAACAAACCATGTTTGTCCAATTTCTCCTTATAGTACTTGCACTCTAATCCAGGCAGCATCCTGATAGACCTCTTCTGCATCCTCTCCTACAGTCTTGTCATAATGAGGAGACCAGAACTTAATGCAATACCTAACTGAACTGTTTTGTAAGGATGCAACATAGCTTCCTGACTCGAACAGTTCCTTGACCAGTAAAGACAACCATACCATAGGTTTCAATAGGCACATTTAATGTCAGAGAAATGTGTACAATATACATCCTGAAATTCTTTTTCATTGCAAACATCCATAGCAACAGAGAAGTGCCCCAAAGAATGAATGAAGGCCATTGGCCTTCTTAATCATCCTATCAACCTGTGCAGCAACTTACAGTGAGTTATGGACTTGGACACCAAGTTCCCCCTGCAAATCAACGCGATTAACATTGGCCACGAGCAGTGTACTGTCCCTTTACATTTGACTGGGTTAAACTGCATCTTCGATTTCTCTGCCCATATGTGCAAAAGACCTAAATCCTGTTGTATCCTTTGCCAGTCTTCCATGCTATTCATAACACCTCAAATCTTTGCATCATGTGCAAATTTACTAACCCACTCATCTATGTTTTCATCTGGGTTGTAATATATGTATATGCCGCGAACGGCAGATGTCCCAGTACAGCACCCCACTACTCACAGATCTTCAGCTAGGATAAGTCCCAATGACCACTACACTCTGTCATCTACGAGCTAGTCCATTCTGAAGCAAATGGCCAATTTCCAGTGGATCTCATGCATTTTAATCTTCTGGATGATCTTTGGAATATCACCGATCTTGCTCTAGTGCTTGTACACCAGTCTGTTAGCTATCTCTACTACCAGCAAAACTAAAGTCACTGTAGTCAGGAGTAACTACAAAAAAAAACTAGAAATACTCCAGTAGGTCAGGCAGCATCTATAGATGCCTTCCCCATCTTCTCTCTCCTCATTCTCAGCTCTGTTTTGCTTTCCACAGATGCTGCCTTACCTGCTGGTTGTTTCAAACAATCTCTCATTTTATTTAAGAGTTGTAACATCTAAGATGTTCTGCTTTGATTGTAACTCAGAGGAAATAAAAATTCCTCATTTAATCTCCTCCATCTCCGTTCTGACACTGGTTGTGGTTTGTAGATAGACATACTGGGATTTCAAGGTGGGATGGGGAAACTAGGGGAGATGTGGTTGAACGTTTGGACCCTAATAACAGAAACATAGGACAACACTTCCAATGGTGACTGCTCAATTCAGCCACCTTATTATCATTTCACTTCCTTACTTCCTGACTAATCAGAGACAGCAGGCAGCAGAACAACGACAGCATTCAAAACTTCCACACTGAAAAAGTGAGAGCTGGCATCAAGAGACAAGGCGACAAATCCATGGGGTGCAGACGAAAGAAGATTAAACCTGTTTCATCAGTATTCATCTGGATATGTCACTGATAACAATAAATTGCTGGGAAGGATACTATACTCCAAAGACAGAAAATGAAACCTAAAGCTAGGACAAGTAGCTGTTTAAGGTTCTACATTAGATCATTAGCAGTGGACATACAGTGGTATCTGATACTGATACACCGTATCAGTAACTGCACCAACAATCCAGAAATCTGAGTTCACATCTCCTCAGGAAACATTGAATTAATTTGATTTTGTGTTTAAAATCCTAATTACTAGTAATAAATGCAAAATTATTGTTTTCTTTTAAAAACCCATCAAGTTCACTAGTGACCT
This sequence comes from Hypanus sabinus, assembly GCF_030144855.1. Lineage (NCBI taxonomy): Eukaryota > Metazoa > Chordata > Chondrichthyes > Myliobatiformes > Dasyatidae > Hypanus > Hypanus sabinus. The sequence goes on from NC_082714.1 coordinate 31,414,570, forward strand.
TCAGAAGAAGTTATCTGCCATTCTTACCTGACCAATGTATGACTCAAAACCTATTAATGACCTCGTAAGCTATACTACAATACAGCGCATAATGAAGATGATGAGGCTATTCTGTTCAATCGTGATTAAGGATGGGCAATAAATGCTGATTTTGTTGGTTAAATCCAAATCCCAAAATAAGTTAAATAAGGCTGGTAATGTAGGAAGAAAGGGTTGGATTGATGTTAGAGTAGGTTAAAAGGTCAGCTCAATAGCATGGGCCAAAGGGCCTGTACTGTGCTAAAAAGTCACAGTGTTGATTAACTGGAAAAGTGTGACAGTTTGGCAGCAGATCCTGTTCTGGTTTAATGCAATAGTCAGCGACTCAGGGTGAAAATACTATCAACAAGTATAAGCTGTACCTCGGCCGCTGTGAAGCTACAGGTCTGTGAATAACACCCTGTTGTTGGTCTTGGTACTGTTGCTTATCTTGGCCCTGACTTGAGCTCTAATTAGGGAACCTTTATAGGTCATACTGATTTTACAGATCTGAACAAACCTTGAAACTGCTGAAGAAACCTCCATAGTGCACAGATAATCTCTTACCACTAATACCGCGAAGAAATTCACACCAGCAGGACACCTGCTGAGTGCTGATTGGCACTTTTCCATGATAGGGTTTAAACCTGCTCAGCTGGTGCTCTTTTATTGCCTTGCTTGCTTGCAAAGCAGCTCCAAGAAACTTGTGGACCTAAATCTCAGGAAACCAGGTTAATATTTCCGTAATTGAGTGGTTAATCCATCCTAAGAAGCAAAGCATTCTCTTAGACTGCACGTTCAGATCAAAAAGTGGTGCAACAGAATGATGTATCTCACAGCTGACCTCCAGCATCCCAGAGAAAACTGAAATACATAAAGAAAATGTTGGGAATACTCCACTGACCAAGTAGCATCTGTGGTAAGGTAAAATGAGTCTGATTAAAGGCAATCAACATAAAACAGCCTTTGTCTCTGGACATGACTGAGTATTCCCAGCATTTTCCAGTTTTATGCTACCGGTTTTCTGTTTATAGATTCACATCTTTAAACTGTCCAAATTAAGAGTGTGCCCTTAGTCCTACAAATAGAAAAGTCATTAAGTTAATAATTATATTAGAATAAACTTACTGATAAGTGAACCTGAAGAAAATATCTGCAAGATAATACTACATTGTCCTATCGTCAAATCACTACACATCATTTGAAACTCCTCCAAACAGAGCAAGTTCAATAAACTCTAAATTCTGTTATGAGCAGAAGGTCCATCTGTTCTTTTAATAATTAAAGATAAATGAGCTCTAAAAAAAATCAATAAATTAACAATTGGAATTATGAAATCTTATTAATATTAATATGCTTAAACACAGGTTCCCCATGAATATAAACATGCATTAAAGTGTTTTCTTGCAGCTCAAAGACTGACAAAAATATAGAACTTATCCTTTAGTATAAGAGGACATGACTTGAGGATTGCAGGGCGCCCATTCAGAACAGAGATGCAAAAAAAAATTTTTAGCCAGAGGGTGGTGAATCTGCGGGATTTGTTGCCACGGGCGGCAGTGGAGGCCAAGTCATTGGGTGTATTTAAGGCAGAGAATGATAGGTATCTAAGTAGTCAGGACATCAAAGGTCATGGTGAGAAGGCAGGGGAATGGGACTAAAGGGGAGATTGGATCAGCTCATGATGAAACTTGATGGACCGAATGGCTGACTTCTGCTCCTTTGTCTTATGGTCTTATGGTCTTTACAAATTATAGTCCATGCTGTCCTGTAGGTGGCAGTGAAACATTATTCATTTGGTTAAGTGCGCCTCATTGACATTAAATAACTACCTGTAGATTTTAAATCCAGTGAACCTGATGTGTACATGATGTTTTGCAAGGAGTTATGAACTAAGCTATACTGATTGAAGTTACTACATATCACCTAATCACGATGTAAACTGTAATCATCTTTTTGACTCTTACAAAATAACATATTACAAATAAATCAGATGGTTAATTTTAAATAGGTGCTAAATCAAAATAATTTAAATTTATTTGCTTATCTTCACCATGTTTGTCTGTGTAAGTAAATTATGCAGAATAAACTGTCAAAATTTATGGACCAAATATCTGGTCTGATAGAATGGTATCAAATACATTGCTCAAATTTATTTTAAGAAAAATGTGGGTACAGAAAAGCTGACAGGGTAATTCCTATTTTTCATAGAAGAGAGATTTAGAAATTACAACACACCCAATAATCGTTTATTCCACTATCTGTGTCAATATAAGTTCCTTAATTAAGGCTGATAATCAGAGGAAATAATTTACTAAAACTTAATCTGCCACAGGAAATATGCAATTTTTAGCCAAGATTATCTTTATATCATTTTTAATAAATATAATCATTTATGCTACTTTAACAATAAACTAAGTAAATTTGAAGGCTCTGAGCAAGATCAGTGTTGACTGTGACTTTTGACTGTGTAGCTAAACATAGCTCCAATGCCATATTTAAGTTTTCTGACAAGACCACTGTCATAGGCCGAATCAAAGATGGTGATGAGTCGCCACATAAGAGGGAGATTGAAAATCTGGCTGAGTGTCAACAATGTCAGCAAGACCAAGGAGATGATTATTGACTTCAGGAGGAAGAAAGCGGGGGTCCATGAGCCAGTCTTCATCAGAGCATCAGAAGTGAAGAGGGTCAGCAACTCAAAATTCCTCAGTGTTATCATTTAAGAAGACCTGTTCTAGGCCCAGAACATAAGTACAAATATGACAAAAGTATGGCAGTGCCTCTACTTCCTTAGGAGTTTGTGAAGATTCAGCATTATATCCATAACTATGACTGACTTGTATGGTGGAGAGTATATTGACTGGCTGCTTCACAGCATGGTAGGAAAACACAAATGCCCTTGTACAGAAAATTCTGCAAATTGTAGTGCATTGGGCCCAGTCCATCTCAGATAAAGCCCTCCCAACTGTTGAGCACATCCACACAGAGCATTGTCGCAGGAAAGCAGCATCCATCATCAGGGACCGCCACCACCCAGGCCATGCTCTCTTCTCATTGATACCATTAGAATGGTGGTACAGGAGCATCAGGATGCTCACCACCAGGTTCAGGAATAGTTATTACCCCTCAACTATTAGACTCCTGAGCAAGAGGGGATAATCACTCAACTTCACTCGCTCCATCACTGAACTGTTCCCACGACCACAGATTCATTTTCAAGGACTCTTCATCTCATGTGCTCAATATTTATTGCTTATTTATTTATCATTATTATTTTTTCCTTCCGTTTTTATTTGCATAATTTGATGTCTTTTGCACACTGGTTGTCTGTTCTTTTAGTGCTTTCATTGATTCTAACATAGTTATTGGATTTATTGAGTATGCCCAGAAGAAAATGAATCACAGGGTAGTATATGATGACATATATGTAGTTTGTTGATAAATCATGTTTGAGCTTTGAATGCTGTTGCTCTCATGTAATAAAAATTAAATTTGAGAATGTTTTATTTTAATTTCATTCAATGCTGTTTCGTACAGTACATGTGTATGTATTAAAATGATGGTAACTTTTCTACAGTCTGTACAAATTATGCATCTGACTTCCATATAATTGGTGCAACAAAAGGACTTTCCTTTCAGATTTCCTGACCAACTCCAATTACAAAATTGAAAGTGAACAGAAACATCTTGAGCATTCAATGCCAAAACTAAAGGCTACCTGGGCTACACTAAAAACTTAACCAGAAAACAAATATCAAAAGAAAAATCTAAAACCATAATTAAAGTGGAACAGAAAAAGGAAAATGAAATTTGTGTATTCAGTATTTTTATCATAATGATATAATCATCCAACTATTGTGCCTTTATTAAATAATAAGCTAGATATTTTGTTTTGTTCTCCCCTATATGGGAAGGTGTGTTTTCCTACTCGCTCTCTTGAGTGGAAAATCTGAAAACACAATAGGCAGCAAAATGTAAGCATTAATATGTGCAACTGGATGGTGAGAGTAATAAGCCTGATTGCAATATCATATAGCTTACATATTATTGATAAAGAATATCAAGGTTTTCAAGATTCTTATGGTAATCTGAAAAGCCACAAAAAAAATCTCTGGATTTTGGATTTCACTGTTTTCACAAGTGTTTTTCTTGTCCATTTGATACAAATACAGGTATTATTCAAAGGAGACTAAAAAGAAAAATGACCTGGTATCTTAACCAATATTCTTACTCCAAATAAAAATCACAAATACTCTTTGACTGGTAACATTTCTGGGTGGAGTTGGTGTTAAATAACAATTGCACTAGTTTTAAATGAGTTGAACAATGTTGAAAACCTTTGCCATTACATGGGGCACAAAGCCAGTCAGACATGAACCTATCCACCTGTTGCTGATGAATCTCTTGCATCTTTCATTAATCTTCCAAATCCTTTGAATCAAAGCATCTTCCACGTTACTGAGGTGGTTTGCAAAATTTGAAAAAAGAAATTAAATTAATGGATTTCTCTCTAAAGCATCTTCTTAATACCCTCTCTAAAAAATCTGGGAAACCAAAACAAAACTATGTTAAATTAAAGCAGAGCATGAAAAAAAAACTGGGGAAGAACGAGCAGAGTTAGTGTTGGAAGTATTTTTTTTTAAATAACACAAGAAATTCTGCATATGATGGAAGTTAAGAGTAGCACACACAAATGCTGGAGGAACAAAGCTAGGTAACAAATATGGAAACTAATAAACAGTCAACGTTTCGGGCAGAGACTCTTCTTCAGGACTGGAAAGGAAGGGGCAAGTGCAAGAGCAAGGGTGTAGGGAAAGGATGATAGCTAGAATACGATAGGTGAAGCCAGTTGAGCGGGAAAGGTAAAGGGCTGGAGAAGGAGGAATTTGATAACTGAGGAAAGTGGACCAAGGGAAAAGGGGAAGAAGGAGGGTCACCAGGGGGATGTGATAGGCAGGTGAGAAGAGATAAGAGGCCAAAGTGGGAATATAAGAGGGGAGGGGGAAGGAAAAATCTCTGGAGTCACTGCATCTGTTCCCAGGATGAGGCTTTTCTTTCCAGGACATCAGAGATGTCCTCCTTCTTCAAAGAATGGGGATTTCCTTCCTCCTTTGATGCTGCCCTCCACCTGCATCTCCTCCATTTCTTGGACATCCATACTCACCCCATCTTCCTCTTACCTTAACAGAGATAGATTTTCTCTTGTCCTCACCTACAACCCATGAACTCCACATCCAACACATCTTTCTTGCAATTTCTGTCATCTTTAACAGGATCATATCACCAAACAAATCTTTACCATCCCCCCAACTCTCCATTTCCGCAGTGTTTGCTCCCTCCATTATTTCCTTGTCTATTCTTCCCTCTCCACTAATCTCCCACCCCTCTCTTATCCCTGCAAGCAACAGATATTCTCCACCTGCCCGTTCACCTCTTCCTTTCAGGGCCCCAAACAGTCCTTCCAGGTGAGGCAGCATTTCACCTGTGAATCTGTTGGAGTTGTCTACTGAATCCATGCTCCCAATGCAGCCCTTTCTACATTGGTGAGACCCAAAGTAAGTTAGGGGATATCTTTGTTGAGCAGCTCCACCCCATCCACCGAAAGTGGAATTTCCCAGTGGACAACTATTTTAATTCATCTCCCCATTCTGACGTGTTAATCCATGGCCTCTTTTTTTACCATGATGAGGCCACTCTCAGGGTGGAGGAGCAACACTTCATACTGAATCTAGGTAGCCACCAACCTGATAGCTTGAACATTGATATCTCCTTCCAGTACTTTTTTCCCTCTCCTTTCTCTCTTCTTTTCCCCAGTCTGGCCTCTTACTTCTTCTCCTCACATACCTATCACTTCCTCCTCATGCCTTTCCTTCTTCCCTCTCTCCTACAATCCACGCTCATCTCATTAGATTCTTTCTTCTCCTGCCCTTTACCTTTCCTACCCACCTGCCTTCCCCTATTACCTTCTTGCTATCCTCCTTCCCCTTCCCCCACCTATTTATGCTGGAATCTTTTTGCTTCCTTTCCAGTCCTGAAGAAGTACCTCAGTCTGAAATATCAATTGTTTGAAAGCATTATTTTCTGTGCATATTTTCATTGAATGGAATAGTCTTTTTAAATCAAATTATGCCACTTCAGGATCCAAAACATTGACAACAAATTCAGTGCTTTAATAAAGGTAATAAACCCATTCCTTAATATTTTATTGAAATTATCACAAGTTATGCTTGTCATCAATTTCAATCAATTTGTTTAATAAAATCATTATGCAGTAGGTATTCAGTCAGTGGTTCTGATCTCCTACAATCAAAATAAATCTATAGTATTTTGTCAAAATGTCAGCAGAAATCAACTGTTAACTGTAGATAGAGATGTTACTTGTAGACTATTGAACACAACAAACTGTTCTTTGGGAGATAGAAAGTACAAAGCGCAGAAGTTACAACAGGCACCACTCTGCTACCTGTCATGAGAAGAGATTTGAATTCAGAAATAGGCTCTGCAATCTGATGCTTATGCTGCATTTCTGAAATATGAAGTAATGCAGTACAGAACCACCTATGGAAAAAAGGATTATTTTCTAGTATATCTGTGTATAAAATAAAATTTCTGTAGCATCCGAATTTATAAACATAAATAAATGGAGTTGAATTCTTCTAGTATGTGTTCCAGCTGGAATGATCACTGGTATTTTCTAAGTTTCAAAACTAACCTTTGTACATTTTGCTTTGGCTGCTTTTCTCAGCAGTTAAATCCATATACATATTTATTTAGAGATGCTGCGTGAAACAGGCCCTTCCAGCTCAATGTGCCATGCTGCCCAGCAACCACAGTTACTTAGCATGAGTCTGATCACAGGACGATTTACAATAATCAGTTAATCTACTACCACATCTCTAGACTGTGAGGGGGAATCAGAGCATTCAAATGAAACCCATGTGGTCAGGGAGAGTGTTATGCTTGCTCTTAATAAAGACAAGCTTGGCATGTGTTAACATTAGAATATTTTATTACTGAACTGCTCACAACCCAATCACTATCGTAGCTTCCAGTTCTGGATGAACCCCTCACGTTGCCCATTGGGAACTGAAGTTCTTTATTATGTACACATAATAACACATCATTCCTCTTGAAAGAAAAACAAACAATACTATGTCCTCGTAAACCTGCAAGGAATAATAATCCTTTCCAACAAGGATATCTACATTCTGTAGCCAGTCTCTTCTATTTTTGTTTCAAATTTTCAACTTGTCAACATTTCAACTTCAATTGTAATGAGAAACTACGGTCACTTATCCACTCAACAACTTTAAATCAGTCTCTGAGGTGGTTTAATGATCTTTTTCGGTCTGCTATTTGTATATTGCTTGCATTTGCTGTGTTAATATTTGTGTCTTTCTGAGAACCCTGACCAATGGTTTATTTTTTTTACATATGCAGGGTTCTTTGGTATACTAACGGGTGATATATCACAGCTGTGGGTTGGAACTCGAGGTCATAGATCCACACGATTTCTTCTCAGAGCTGTTCCCCGCTTCATCTGGATCAAGTTGGAATGTGGAGCTGCTTCCTCTTCCACATATCCTTGAGTAGACCATGTGCTAGAATCGTGATCTCAGATTTGCACTTGATCTCCAGGGTTCAGGACTGGTAGGCTTTCCACACTCTTGTTGTGATACTGTTTCTGCTTTTCTTTCCCTTTCACTTTAGCCAATCTGACTTTGTGTGCTCCTTTAAGTGTCAACAGGTTTTCAGGCATTGTAAGGCTAGTGCACATGCATCAACCCATCAGCTTTTGGTCTGGTAAAAGGCCATTCTGCAGTGGTGCATTCCTGTAAATCATTAGTGTTATGTTACTTCTGTTTAAACATTAAAAGAATTAGAGAACTTTTATTTACAGTAATAAACAAACACGTGCTGGAACATTCTAGCAATCCTGCGCATGTTCAGTGCTCTGTCCAATCATGTACTGGCACATCATTGCACATGATATCACCACACCTTCCTTTCCTTAACAAGAAAAAGTAATTAACAATGTTAATCAAAACACATCTATATCAGATAACTGAAACTCTGAAGTTGACTCTTTCTTAAGGTCTTTGCGATTACTTCTTAACACTGCTCCCTCCTCTGTTTGGACCATGTATCTGGTCTGTGACCATGTGTTCATTTTATCTTGTATCCTCACCGCTCATACCAAGGGGCAGGAGACTACCCAGACGGTAGATGAGGTGTTGCTCCTCCAACCTGAGTTTGGCCTCAGCATGGCAGTAGAGGAGGCCATGTATGGACATATCCGAATGGGAATGTGAAGCAGAACATGAATATTGAACATCGAATCCTCTATCTTCCGGTAATTCCCTCCCTCTCCCTTCCCCTATCCCACTAACACTCTGTCTCCTCTTCTAGCTGCCTATCACCTCTCTCTCATGATTCTGCCTTCTTTTACTACCCATGGTGCTTTCCCCTTAGACTACTTCTTCACCTCTCCTGCCTATCCCCTCCCTGCTTCCCCTCCCTCACACCTTAATCTTTCCTCTGATTGTTTTTCCATCCTCTCCCCTCCTTCCTTATGGGGCCGCTGCCCCCTCCTTCTTCAGTCCTGACGAAGGGTCTCGGCCCGAAACATTGACTGCTTATTTGAACGGATGCTGCTCGACCTGCTCAGTTCATCCAGCTTGTTTGTATGTGTTAAACATCTCCTTAGATCAGTCAATTCACATTCCACTTCCACTTGTAATGAAATACCAATCTTCTTCATCTAATTCATTTATTAACTGTGTAATCTCTTTTTTATGCTGAGACTTCATCATCTCAATAAAACTTCTCAATTCCTTCACTTGTGCTTTCATTTCCTCCTTATACTGTTGTCCACTGTGAACATTCTTGCTCTAGATGGTGATGAAACTGAATCTCATATTCTATCGGTGTCTTATCGATTGGATTATCGATTATCGATTGGATTGAAGGAACCTCTTCCTGACGTTACTTTTTCATATCAATTGCCTCCTGTTTGGTTGTCTCAGACACTGCAGCTACTGCTTTTATATTCTCCATGTCAGCATTAGCCTCCATGAGCTGGCCCTGCAGTCGAGTTACATCACCCTCCACCGACTGTAATGCAACATTCTGTCACTTCAGTTCTCTGTCACTATCCCAGACTAAAACTCTTCTCACCAAATTAAGTCTTTCACAGGCAGATAAACCCAGCATTGATTGTACATTTTTGGCATGACCACAAATGAAAGCATGGGCACAATATTTTTGTATGACATATTTGCCACATATGTTCCTTTAACTGGAGTGTCTGCACCTGAATACCCAGTCACTTTTATATTTGTCTGATGTAACTTCGGTCTTGGCTTTAAAGCATTAAACTCAAATTCTGCAAGAATATTTACTCCAGTATCAAGTTTAAACAGAATATTGTTTTGGTTCAATTGCAATAGAATAGTCCAGTCATTCTTACTTTGTTTATTTTCACAAAGCACATCTATATAAAATTCCTCACGTTCATCTTCAAGCACAGTGTTTACTTGTTTCATTTTATTTTCCTTCTTTCTACATTTACAACAGTGTAAAAAATGATTAATCTTACTGCAGTCACTGCAAATTTTGCCATATGTGGGACACCGATTTGGACGATATTCCCACGCATGGCGATCACATGACTTTTTCCTTTCAAATCCTGCCTTGCTCTCTGCTGGTTTTGTCAATGTATTATTATATTTCTTGATATATTCATGCTTTTTACAGGGTTTACATTGCAGTTTTTGACAAAAAGCTGTTCAGCCTGCAACGTCATGGTCTTAGAAGCTTTGCAAAGCACCAAAGATTTTTCAAAATTTAAATCTTGCTTGCTCAACAGCCTTTCTCTCAGAGCATTATCTCAAATGCCACAAACAATTCTATCTTTAATGAGACAGTCCATGAGCAATCCAAACTCGCATGTTCTACTACACTTTCTTAACTCTGTAACATACTGATCAATTGTTTCAGCAGCTCTCTGCACACGTGTGAAGAATTCATATCACTCATACCTTAAATTGCACTTAAGTATACGAAATACTTTGTTGATACTGTGTCCATTGTTGACTTTAAATTGAAATTATCTCCATCTTCAAAGACAAAATTATTATGTACCTGTACTGCGTCATTCCCAATTACATGGTGCAGAAACGCAGCTTTGGTTTTTTCCAATTTTACTTCATAATCGATGGCCGATAAGTGCAGTTCAAACTGTTGCTTGAATATCCTCCAGCTCTCAGTTACGTTGCCAGTCAGCTGAAGTTTTGATGGGGGTTGTAAACCTTCCATTTTTCATTTACAGTTCAAACTTTTTTTTCTTTTCTCTGATTATCTTTGATTCTCGATCCTCGATTCTCCCAGAACCACTTCTGACACTATGTTATGTTACTTCCATTTAAACGTACTGTGGGTTAACAGTGAAGAATCACATTCTGGAAGAATTAGACAACTTTTATTTACAGTAATAAATAAACATGTCTTAACCCAGCTACATGTTGGAACATTCTAGCAAACCTGCGCATGCTCAGTGCTCTGTCCAGTCATGTACTGGCATATCATTGCACATGATATCACCACAACTAGACTTTTGTGGAAATACTCTCATCTATCTTGTGCTTCCTTCATGGGGCCCTTCACTGAACTCTCTGCTAGGCTCACCTAATCTGTTGGTTCTTCACTTTACTGTATGACATTCATCCATTCCATGTGTGTTAGTTCTTGTTTAAGCTTGTCCCTAAGTGGAAGTGGAAGTTCCCTGCATGCATGGATAACAGAAATCACTGTCTCACCTAAAGTAGTTTTGCGTACACTGGGTAAGCATCCGAACCCCTCAAAGACATCTGTGTATTCTTTCATGAGTGCTGTGTGGTCATCTTTGGTCTGTGAAGCCACTATGAAAGCTCTTTTCACCAGGTTGAGCTTTTCACATGCACTCAGACCTAATATTGGCTGCACTCTCATTTCTACAATCAGTAACTGTGCTTTAAGTGCTGACCCTTATGCTTGAAGGTCACGACACAGCCCCCTTTTACGGGAATGTTCTATGCAGCATAGCCTGTCAGTTCTGATTCCACTGTGTAAATCTTGATCTTTACTGTGAGAATATTGTAATCATCCATAGATAACAGATTTCCCTTGGCTCCGGTGTCAAGCTTGAATGGAGTTACTGTCTCATTCACAGTCACTGGAATGATCCATTCTGTTTTACCGGCACCAACAGTCTGCAGAGAATCGACAATGACTTTCTCCATTCCCTCATCAACATGTGTACCTTTCTCTTGGTAGCCCCAGGATTACAGCACTTTGCAAAATGACTCTTCTTCCCACAACTAATGCAGGACCTTCCATAAGCAGGACATCTCTTTGGAATGTGACTACTTCCACATTTGCTTCTTTTGTAGTTCGAGCCTTCCACTTTGCTTTGGTGTTGCTTTGGGAAATTACCTTGGGTGCTGCTCCTCCATTTTCACAGCAGGCAGTGTTGTGTCTGCCTTGTTCAGCCCCTTAGCTTGTGGTGTGATCTCTGCAGCCCTGAATGGATTTACAGCCTTTTCCAGCTTCAAATCTTTTTCATGCAGCAGTCTTTTTCTGAGTCCATTACCTGGAATTCCACAAACTATTCTCTCTCTAAACCAGTGAGTTTCTCAACTCTCCAAATTCACAGTGTGTGAAGCTCAGATGAGTATTGGTTGAAGTTAACTCCTTGTCTCTGGTCATAGGGAACAAATTTTTTTCTCTCAAACGTGATATTTGTACCCAGAATAAACTACTTCTCAAATTTTGTAATCAGGGTGTCCAACATAAAAGCTGTCTCATCAATCTGAAAGCTGTTATAGGTATCCAAAGCATCTTCACCAATTACATGCAGAACAATAAACACTTCCAACTTTTTTCTTTGGTCCCTCATACAGCTAAATATATACAATATATGATCGCTGCTTGAATCCTTTCCTGTTATCAGTTAGATTTCTGGTTTACTCTCTTCCATACGCGCTGCCTGGCCTGTTGCGTTCCTTCAGCATTTGTGTGTGTTGCTTGGATTTCCAGCCTCTGCAGATTTTCTCTTGTAGGGTTGCGGGAGGAATCGGCTTATCTGCGACAGGAGCTCTCGGCCTCTCACCTGAATCTCTCTTTAAGAATCTGGTGACTGGCTGAACTTCAGGAACAACGTGCTCTCTGGCCTTGCTGGCCAGCTTCTCTCTGTCATCACCTCGCTTACTGCCAGCACCTTTCGTACTCATGCACTCTTTCTCAGTCACACACAGTATTCTTTAACTCTCTGTGTTTAGAACTCACACCATGCTATGTTTGCTCTTAATAAAGATGAACTTGGTGCGGGTTTATATTAGAACATTTTATAACTGAACTGCTCTCAACCCCATGCACATGCAGCCCAGTCACCATCGTAGCTTCCGTTTCTGGGTGAACCCTCCCATTGCCCACTGGGAAATGAAGTTCTGTATTATGAGAGAGAATGTATAACCCCCTCACAGCAGAATTGAACTCTGAACTCTGAGTGTCACACTAACCATTAAAATCACCTCAGCTTGGATGGTTCCAAGCCCAGCTGGCGGACAGAGAAGGGTTGTGCGTGGCGTTAGCAACCCCATCCTGTAAAAGCCCAGTGCTACCGAGACACCAGCAGCAATTCAAAGACCTCATCCCTGGGAGAGGAAGGATGTTCACAGACGTACTACACCTGGTGACAATTTGAAAAACTGGCCCAGGACAAAGGGTTTCAGTAAGCTGCTGTCGGCGCCTACGCCACAGTAGGGATGATGGCTAACAAGAACTGCTACACTAGCATATTTATATATAGATAAATATATTTATTTAATTATAACTATATCCATTATTATAACACAATCCATCACAAATAAGTAACCTTGACTTAATTTCAAATCAACTTCTCAAAATCAATTTAAATTAATTACTTAGCCACAAGCAAAAAATATCCAACAATCATAAGTTATGTGGTTCCTATGTAAGATTCAAATCTATAGACCATCATAGAAGCTTAGTCAACCATACTACTCTACAATCCACACAGGGTTTCTCAAAGCTCTATAGGTTGCCTTTACTCAGTTTGTCCTCCAAACATTTGATCTGAACGTTCATTGCAAACAAATGCTCTCCACAAACAGGTCATTCAGGTTTGCCAACAGCCAATTGAAGGTAAACATCAATACACTAAGAAGCTGAACACCATACAGGGCAAGATACCCGCTTGATTGATAGCCCTTCAGTGTTAAACATCTGTACTCTTGACACAAACGTACAGTTGCAGTAGCATATATTAACCACTCAGCCCATTGCTGCAATTCACCAGGACTCCTTCAATAGCACCTCCCAAACCGGAAACCATATCCACCTTGAATGAGGACGCCATCACATAAGCCCATCACCATCTTCTCCAATTCACACACCAATTGTCATTGATCCACTATCTAGAGTGCTGGTGCTGCTGCACTCCTTTTCAAAATTTAACTAGTAAATTCAAACAATACTGTAGCGGTGTGCTACATGCAGCGCTAAAATTACGACACGGAGTCGGTAACTGCAGTCGAAGGAAAAACTTTATTCGAAATCTTCAGCCTCACTTTTAAGCCTCCCTCAACCTGCCACCCGTGGCGCAGAGGCTCCAAAGCTCTGTGCTCGCAAACCCCCGTAGGCTATCTAATTGTGAGTCGGTTCGGATGTGCCAGGAAATGGGTCACCACATAACCCCCCCCCAGAACCGACGATACACCCCCCAATGTCCACAGTCTGGGCCGGAACCTGCTTGGGAGGTCGGCCTCTGCGCCGAGGTGCCGGAAACTCAGCCGGTTGCGCCAGGTCTACATGGGCCGGTTTGAGGCGGTCCACCGTGAAAACCTCCTCTTTCCCCCCAACGTCCAGCACGAACGTGGACCCGTTGTTCCGGAGCACCATAAACGGCCCCTCGTATGGCCACTGCAGCGGTGGCCGATGCCCGCCCCTTCATACAAACACAAACTTACAGTTCTGCAGGTCTTTGGGTACGCAGGTCGGGTTCCGCCCGTGCTGTGAAGTGGGTATGCGGGCCAGGTTACCGAGCTTCTCGCGTAGTCTGCCCAGGGCTGCTGCGGGATCTTCCTCTTGCCCCTGTGGGGCTGGTAGGAACTCCCCGGGGACGACCAGGGGCGCGCCGTATACCAACTCGGCCGACGAGGCGTGCAGGTCGTCCTTGGGCGCTGTGCGGATGCTGAGTAGGACCCAGGGAAGCTCGTCCGCCCAGTTGGCTCCTCGCAGGCGGGCCATGAGGGCCGACTTCAGGTGACGGTGGAAACGCTCCACTAGCCCATTCGACTGTGGGTGGTAGGCAGTTGTGTGGTGCAGCTGAGTCCCCAGAAGGCTGGCCATAGCTGACCACAGGCTGGAGGTGAACTGGGCACCTCTGTCAGAGGTAATGTGGGCCGGTACACCAAAGCCAGATATCCAGGTGGTGATCAGGGCTCGGGCGCAAGATTCAGAGGTGGTGTCGGTCAGCGGGACCGCCTCTGGCCATCTTGTGAACCGGTCCACAATAGTCAGGAGGTGCCGTGCTCCACACGACACTGGCAGGGGGCCCACGATATCCACATGAATGTGGTCGAAACGCCGGTGGGTGGGATGGAACTGCTGCGGTGGGGCTTCGGTGTGCCGCTGCACCTTGGCCGTCTGGCAGTGCATGCACGTTTTGGCCCATTCACTGGCCTGTTTGCGGAGTCCGTGCCAAACGAACCTGCTGGAAACCATCCGGACAGTTGTCCGGATGGAGGGATGCGCCAAGTTATGAATGGAGTTGAAAACATGGCGTCGACAGGCTGTCGGGACGACGGGACGGGGCTGGCCGGTGGCGACGTCACAGAGTAGGGTCCTCTCACCCGGGCCCACGGGGAGGTCCTGGAGCTGCAAACCGGAGACTGCGGTTCTGTAACTCGGAACAAAGTCTACCCCTTGGGAAAGGGCATGAACGGTAGGGCAAGAGAGTGCATCAGCCACGACATTGTCCTTACCCGAGACGTGCCGGACATCCGTCGTGTATTCAGAGATGTAGGACAGGTGGCGTTGCTAGCGGGACGACCAGGGGTCGGACGCTTTCGTAAACGCAAAGGTAAGCGGTTTGTGGTCCGTGAACGCGGTGAAGGGCCGACCTTCTAGGAAGTACCTGAAATGCCGGATTGCCAGGTAGAACGCCAACAGTTCCCGGTTGAAAGCACTGTACTTGAGCTCGGGTGGCCGCAGATGTTTGCTGAAAAACGCCAGGGGTTGCCAGTGACCTGCGATGAGTTGCTCCAGCACCCCACCGACTGCCGTGTTTGATGCGTCCACTGTGAGGGCGGTAGGGGCGTCCATTCTGGGATGTACTAGCATTGCGGCGTCCGCCAAAGCTTCCTTCGTTTGAACGAAAGCGGCGGTGGACTCCTCGTCCCAGGTAATGTCCTTGCTCGGACCCAACATCAGGGCAAACAGGGGGCGCATGATCCGGGCAGCTGAAGGGAGGAAGCGGTGGTAGAAATTGACCATACCTACGAATTCCTGAAGGCCTTTGATCATGGTGGGTCGGGGGAAGTGGCGGACCACATCTACCTTAGCGGGCAGAGGGGTTGCTCCATCTTTAGAATCCTGTGGCCCAGGAAGTCAATGGTATCGAGTCCGAACTAGCATTTGGCAGGGTTGATTGTAAGACCGTACTCACTCAGTCGGGCGCAGAGTTGACGGAGGTGGGACAGATGCTCCTGACGACTGCTGCTGGCTATGAGGATGTCATCCAAATAGATGAACGCGAAGTCCAGGTCCCGTCCCACCGCGTCCATTAGCCGCTGGAACGTCTGTGCGGCATTCTTCAGGCCGAACGGCATGCGGAGGAACTCGAAAAGGCCAAACGGGGTGATGAGAGCCGTTTTGGGGACGTCGTCAGGATGCATCGGGATTTAATGGTACCCTCGGACGAGGTCTACCTTGGAGAAGATCCGTGCGCCGTGCAGGTTTGCTGCAAAGTCCTGAATGTGCGGCACAGGGTAGCGGTCCGGTGTGGTAGCCTCGTTCAGCCTGCGGTAGTCGCCGCACGGTCTCCAGCCTCCCGTCGCTTTGGGCCCCATGTGCAGTGGGGAGGCCCATGGGCTGTCGGACCGCTGGATGATCCTCAATTCCTCCATCCTCTGGAACTCCTCCTTCGCCACTCGGAGCTTGTCCGGGGGAAGCCGCCGAGCGCGGGCGTGGAGGGGTGGTCCCTGGGTCGGGATGTGGTGCTGTACGCCGTGTCGGGGCATGGCCGCTGTGAACTGCGGTGCCAGAACCGATGGGAAATCCGCCAAGACCCTGGTGAAGTCGTTGTTGGACAGCGTGATGGAGCCGAGGTGAGGGGCTGGCAACTGGGCTGCACCCAGGGAGAACGTCTGAAAGGTCTCGGCATGTACCAGTCTCTTCCTGGGCAGGTCGACCAGTAGGCTGTGAGCCCGCAAAAAATCCGCACCCAGAAGCCGTTGGGCTACGGCGGCCAGTGTAAAGTCCCACGTGAACTGACTGGAGCCGAACTGTAGCTGCACCTGACGGGTGCCATAGGTCCTTACTGTGCTGCCATTCACGGCCCTCAGGGGGGGACCCGGTGCCCTGCTGCGGGTGTCGTAACTCGTCGGAGGTAAAACGCTGATCTCGGCACCAGTATTGACCAAAAACCGGCGTCCCGACCTTCTGTCCCACACATACAGGAGGCTATCCCGATGGCCAGCCGCCATAGCCATCAGCAGCGGCTGGCCCTGGCGTTTCCCAGGAACTTGCAGGGCGGGCGATAACGGCAGGCTTCTGTGCCCCACCGCTGGTGGTAGAAGCACCAGTGTTCATTGGGCTGGGGGTTGGTGGGCTCTGCGGCCGGGCCTGGACTGGTTTGCTGCCGGGAGCGTGTCTGGGAGATCTGTGCGATGGACGCCCCGCTCACCTTTTTGGCGTTCCACAGCAAGTCCGCCCGGGCTGCCACCTTCCGGGGGTCACTGAAATCCGCGTCGGACAGCAGCAGGCGTATGTCCTCAGGCAGCAGCTCCAGGAATGCCTGCTCAAACATGAGGCAGGGTGTGTGTCCGTCAGCTAGAGACAACATCTCATTCATTAAAGCCGATGGAGGTCTGTCGCCCAAGCCATCCAGGTGCAGTAAACGGGCAGCCCGCTCGCGCCGTAAGAGTCCGAAAGTCCTGAGGAGCAGGGCTTTGAATTCCGTGTATTTGCCGTCTGCCGCGGGCGACTGTACGAACTCCGCGACCTGGGCCGCTGTGTCCTGGTCGAGGGAGCCCACCACGTAGTAGTAGCGGGTGTCTTCTGAGGTGATCTGGCGAACGTGGAATTGGGCTTCGGCTTGCTGGAACCATAGGTTCGGTCGCTGTGTCCAGAAACCCGGCAGTTTCAACGAAACCGCATGAACAGAGGCGGCGTCAGTCATTTCTGGTCCAAAAATCGTTTGGACCGTCGGGGTCACCAATTGTAGCGGTGTGCTACATGCAGCACTAAAATTACGACACGGAGTCGGTAACTGCAGTCAAAGGAAAAACTTTATTCGAAATCCTCAGCCTCACTTTTAAGCCTCTCTCAACCTGCCCCCCATGGCGCAGAGGCTCCAAAGCTCTGTGCTCGCAAACCCCCGTAGGCTATCTAATTGTGAGCCGGTTCGGATGTGCCAGGAAATGGGTCACCACAATACTATGTTATTAGCATCATAACTTATGACATCTAATTCCATTTTTTAAGCACAAGGAAGTTTACTTTGATACTTTCAACTTTTCATTTAAAAGTAATTTTGAATTGCTGCAGCTATTTTATTGCAAGGGCAATGGGAGTAGACAACTCAGCACTTCAAGCAGGAAGACTGTTTCCTGAATTTGTCTACTCATTTGAGCAAGTCCCATCAAACTATTTTGCTGACATGGTGAGAGAAAAAAACCAAGACAAATATTCTGGGATGCCACTTCCACTTTTATGAGGGGAAGCTCCTCGGCTTCACTTCACTATACTCTAAGTCTAATATTAAGCCTTTTAATGCACTCCTCCTCACTGAAGGAAATACATGCCTATAATCATTCTTAAATATCTCAACTAATTCAAATTTATTTTTAACAGATCTTTATCACACTGCAGTCTTGCTCTGAGTCCATCTGGAATTCCGCAAACTATCCTGTCTCTAACCTAGTGAGTTTCTGAACTCTTCAAGTCCAAATTCACAGAATGATCCTTCTTTTTCTCATTATACTTAACCTGTAGCAACATAGACCAAGCGGGGTAAGGTTCATTGGCTGGTCTAATGGGGTGCCATCGTAGTGTAGCAGTTAGTGTGACCTTTTTACAGCTTGAGGTAAGGTTCAGAGTACAATTCTGATGTTATCTGTAAAGAACGTGTACATCCTCCTCGTGGACACCAAGGTTTCTGCCGGGTGTTCCACTTCCCTCCCACAGACATAGCAGTTAGTAAGTTAATTGGTCATTGTAAATTGTAAGAAGGTATATTCCATGGATTGAGATTCTAAATTGGAGAATGGCAGATTTTAAAAACCAGTGGGTTGCCGAGTGGTGTGGCTCAATGGGCCAGAAGAGCTGCTCCAATATCTCTAAATTAAATAATGTTTGAGGAAAGACAATGGACCTGTGCAATGTCACTCTCAAATTGAAAAAGAGCCCAAGAGCTGTTAAGTGATCCATAGATGATCAAGCCTTGCCTTATACCACGGGATAACTGAAAGAAGATCTCTGATTATTGGTAAGAACCGAAGCCAAAGGTTTATAACATATTAATATAATCCATGATATAAATTTCAAGCTAAAATTAAAATTCTGCAATGTATTAAATAAATATGGCCATTCAACTCTATCAAATGCTTTTTCAGCATCTAAGGAAATAACACATTCTGATATTTTAGATGAAGGAGTATAAATTATATTAATTAATTTTCTGATGCTAAAAGATGAATAACGGTTTTTAATAAATCCGGTCTGGTCTTCAGAGATAATTTGAGGTAATATATTTTCTAATCCAGTGGCCAAAATTTTGGAAAAAATCTTAGAATCCATGTTCAGCAAGGATGTAGGCCGATAGGATGCACATTCAGTGGGGTCTCTATCTTTTTTAAGAATTAGAGAAATAGAGGCATCATAAAAAGATTGTGGTAATTTACCTACAGTTAACGCATCTTCAAAAATTTAACAAAGCAAGGAGAGAGTATAGAAGAAAAGGATTTTAAAAATTCTGCAGTATAACTGTCCGGACCAGGGGCTTTACCTGAATTCATTGAAAAAATAGCCTCTTTTATTTGAGTTTCCATAATAGGTGTGTCTAGAAGTACACAATCTTCTGCTGTTAATTTCGGGATATTCAATTTTCTTAAAAATAAATCCATTATGGAACAATCCTCAACAAATTCTGATTGATATAAAGAATTATAAAAATCTTGAAAGGCTTTATTTATCTCTTTATGATCAATCGTCAAAGTGCCATCTTGTTTACAAATCTTAATGATTTGTTGTTTAACCGAAGCATTTTTCAATTGATTAACCGATAATTTTCCAGATTTATCTCCAAGTACATAAAACTAGGTTCTAGTTTTAATTAATTGATATTCAATTGAGAAGAATAATAACAAACTGTGCTCCATTTGAAGTTCAACTCTCTTTTTATAAAGTTCTTTACTGGGGGTCACTGAATAAATCTTAACAATTTCTTTAATTTTATCGACCAATGTTTGTATTTCAGTATTAGTTCATTTCCTAACTCCAGCAGATTATGAAATAATCTGTCCACAAATAAATGCTTTCAAAGTGTCCCATAATATTCCACTAGAGATCTCTTCCGTAGAATTTTTTGAAATAAAAATCATTTTGTTGTTTAATGAAATTAAGAAAGTTAGGAGGGGACTATGTTGAAAAATAAATGAGCTAGGTTTTCTAAAATTGACTACTACCTTAGGCCACAAACTTATCAATCACCCCTCATAATGTACAAATAGCAGAGCTACAGTAGAAAAGGGATGAATACAGAGAACAGCAAGACGGTGTACATGTAGAGCTGGAAAGACTGAAGGAGCAGATAAAACAATTACAGAGAGAGACTTGGGTGAAAAGCAGGCAGACAATTAGAACAACACAAGAATGAATTATTTAGGGTTCTGAACAAACTGAGAGTAAATGGGATAAGGCCCAGCAGGTGGGTGCTTGCTTGGTAGCAGCCATGGGAATGACATCAAAGGAAGGTGGTGAGATAAATTAGGAAGTGTTAGAGCAGGGAGTTGACAAATGGGAAAGTACCCACAAACAGGAGAGGTTTTACCCAGTACAGCCTGTCGGAATGCCACCTATAGAGATGAGGCAATGACAGGCTCAGAAACCTGATGATCCCAGCCAGCCACTCACACTCATCACCACCATTCACAAGCCCCTCACCCCAGGGGAAAAGCAGAGCATTCTATCCAGATGGCCCTCAGCAATGCAGAATTTTGGTGCAAGTTAGGTGAAATGTTCAAACTCCACCAAATGCACTCTAAAGCCAAATGTCCAAGAAATTCCTGGGACTGTATGACCCCAGGGGTACAGGATGGAACAGGGGCAACTTGTGGGGATGCCAGTAATGAGGAAAGGTATCAGAACTTTAAGGGAGAAGTCAGGTAGTAATGAGGAGAGAATAACTGTGGAATGGTAATGTCAGTTCTTCAGGAGGCCGATTAACCTGGCATGGACGATGCAGGCCTATGAAGAATACTCAGAGCTGGACAATCCAGGAAGGATGATCTCGTCTTCCTAAAAACGCTCAAGGAAGTGCTGAGCTCAGCCCATAGTGAAGTTTTGGACTTGGGGATAACTGTGGGAGCTATCTACTCCACAGTAGTTTCACAGGCTGGGGAAATTGACCAACATAGAGATAAGAGACATCATAACATGGGTGTAGTGGATTCAGCTGCTGCACTGGCACAGAGACCTTGCTTTGTGTGGCAGCAACCAGGCCACCTAGCAAAGTTCAACCAGGACAGACATGGAAGGGTAACAATGATGGTTTACTACCACTGTGGCCTGTAAGGCCATGGTCAGAGGCAGTGCCGCAGGGAGGAAAGAATGTGTAACTGTCACCCACCAAGGCAGGCAGAGTCTTCTGTACCCACATTGACCACTGACTAGATTATAGAACTAGTAAAGACAGCATCCAAGTCAGATAAACAGCCATCCTTTCCCAGTGCTGGTCAACCATGGTTGTACACAATAGATTTTTTTTAGGGGGCCAGCATTTTGAGTTGTTCGCACAGGAGCTTCAGTATCCATAAATGAGCCACTCTTGCTTCCAACTGGGGAGGCTGTTTATCTTGCAGGCATAGGGAGAAAAAACGAGGGCAGAGAGGAGTGACCCTCAAGTGCCTGAAATTGAGGGAGTGCACCTCCCTGCTCATTGCTGGGTCTCTCCTAACAATAAGTGTACTATCCTGGGAATAGATGCATTAAAGGAGGCAGGTGACATCGTAGATTCAGGAAAGGGACAAGTCGGGGTAAGCAAATGTGTACAGCCTTTAGAGTTCACAATGTGGTTTATGTATCCACGGCATCCCTGATAAACAGGGATCGGAGCACGGAAGGAACGTGTGGACTATTTTGTTAGCAGTTCCTAGGGGAATAGGCCAGAGACAAACAAGACTCTGGGCAGGTTACATTAGACCCAATTAAAGTAGAAAAGAACTGCACAAAGAATACCCCATAAAGGCTGACACGCTGGTAGTTGTTCAAAGTAGAGTAAAGGAATTGAAACATCAGGGTATACTGATGGAGATTTCTTCAATCACCAACTCATTCATGTGACCAGTGAAAAAGCCAGATGGATCCTACCAGTTGGCAATAGATTACACTGCACTCAGTAAGACTTCAGGACGATGGCATCCCATCGTGACCAGCCCAGCCACAACCCTTAATGGCCTTGCCCCAGCACGTAGAATATTCTCAATCCTAGACACTGCCAATGGATCCTGTGGACTAACTACCTCAGGGCTCCCATAACAGCCCTGCTTTCTTCCATAAGCAGAGACCTCGGGGCAAGCTTGACTTTACACCATACTGTAGAATAATTCTACAATACATAGATGATTTGTTTATCTCCTCAGAGAACAAGTAGGTGACTGAGGGGCAAAGTGAGCATTTTGGAAGTATTACAGCACCACAGATTTAAGGTCTGCCCATCAAGGTCCAAATAGGAAAGCAAACATTGTAATACAATGGACGTGTTATCTGACAGGGTAGAAGGGACACGTCAGATGACAGAGGGACAGCAATTAGTTCCCTGCCCTGTCCAGTCCAGTCACTGTGAGGGGAGTGGGGAAGGTAATGGGATTGTTCAATTACTGTTGCAACTTCATACCAGGATTTGCAGCTCTGGTGGCCCCAACACAGGCTGCATTCAAAGGAGGGAAGACCCCTCTGGTGGAAGCAAAGTGGGAATCAGTTGAAGAGAAGGCTTTGACATATTAAAAACCTCTGGTTTCTGTACCTGCTTTAGGATTACCAGATGTGACTCTCCCTTTTCACCTTTACTGTGGCAATGAGGGAGGGTACGACAATGCATTAGTAACACAGGGCCACTGGGACAAAACAACACCAGTAGCATAACACTCAACAAAGCAGACTCCTGTTGTAGCCAGACCTTCCCAGTGTGTCACGGCCTTGGACTTGTGTAGCTTGGGTTGTGTGGGTGTGTGAGCCTGTCGTAATGCTTATATTACACACACCATTGTAGAGCTCCTGGATACAGGGAGGCTGAGAGCAGCCACATTCAGTCAGGGGGCAGCTTGGGAAGCAGTTCTCATCCCCAGAGATAAGTCAGTAGCAATACTGAGAGACACTGGAGTGAACCCCACAAGTACCATCCTAACAGAGGGTGAGGCACAAGTTTCCACTGCAAGCAGAGCAAGAGGAGGATACCAGTGAAAAGGAAAAACAACTGGAAGGGAATGTCGGATCTCAGTAATTTTCAATCGCTGGGTTCTTTTAGGAGTTCAGGACTGAGTGAGAAACTTCGATTCATTGAATCTTCATGATCATTTATTTTGGTTTAAACTAAGATACAGAGCATTTGGAACCAAGTGAGGAGCTGAGAAGCAAAGCGAAGGTTCAATAGATTCAATAAAATGATAGCACCTTTGAAAAATCTAAAACCTTTATACTCGAGTTAACAGAAATTCCTTGGATGGAGATAGACCAATTAACAGTTGCGCAAGTACATTATGTGGGTAATGTGCTATCACTTAACCAATTAAAAAATGAAAAGGTATATGTAACTGCTATGCAAGCAACACATGCTGGTGGAACGCAGCAGGCCAGGCAGCATCTATAGGAAGAAGTACAGTCGATGCTTCGGGCCGAGACCCTTCATCAGGACTAACAGAAAGAAAAGATAGTAGGAGATTTGAAAGTGGGAGGGGGAGGGGGAGATCCAAAATTATAGGAGGACAGGAGGGGGAGGGGTAAAGCTAAGAGCTGGAAAGTTGATTGGCAAAAGGGATACACAGCTGGAGAAGGGAAAGTATCCTGGGACAGGAGGCCTAAGGAGAAAGAAAGGGGGAGGGGAGCATCAGAGGGAAATGAAGAACAGGCAAGGAGTGATTGTGAGAGGGGCAGAGACAGGAAAAAAGGGGGGGAGATAATAAATAGATAGATAGATAGATAAGGGATGGGGGAAGAAGGGGAAGAGGGGCAATAACGGATGTTAGAGAAATCAATGTTCATGCCGTCAGGTTGGAGGATATCCAGACAGAATATCAGGTGTTGTTCCTCCAACCCGAGTGTGGCTTCATCTTGACAGTAGAGGAGGCCATGGATAGACATATCAGAATTGGGAATGGGAATGGGACGTGGAATTACAATGTGTGGCCGCTGGGAGATCCTGCTTTCTCTGGCGGACAGAGCATAGGTGTTCAGTGAAATGGTCTCTCAGTCTGCATCGGGTCTCATCAATATATAAAAGGCCGCACCGGGAGCACCGGACGCAGTATATCACACCAGCCGACTCACAGGTGAAGTGTTGCCTCACCTGGAAGGACTGTCTGGGGCCCTGAATGGTGGTGAGGGAGGCAGTGTAAGGGCAGGTGTAGCACTTGTTCTGCTTACATGGATAAGCGCCAGGAGGGAGATCGGTGGGAAGGGATGGGGGGGATGAATGGATGAGGGAGTCACGTAGGGAGTGATCCCTGTGGAAAGCAGAAGGGGGGGAAGGGAAAGATGTGCTTGGTAGTGGGATCCCATTGGAGGTGGCGGAAGTTATGGAGAATTATATGTTGGACCCAGAGGCTGGTGAGGTGGTAGGTGAGGACAAGTGGAACCCTATCCCGAGTGGGGTGGCGGGAGGATAAGATGAGAGCAGATGTGCATGAAATGGGAGAGATACGTTTGAGAGCAGAGTTGATGGTGGAGGAAGGGAAGCCCTTTTTTTAAAAAAAAGGAAGACATCTCCTTTGTCCTGGAATGAAATACCTCATCCTGACAGCAGATGCGGCGGAGACTGAGGAATTGCGAGAAAGGGATAGCATTTTTGCAAGAGACAGGGTGGGAAGAGGAATAGTCCAGGTAGCTATGAGAGTCCATAGGCTTATAATAGATGTCAGTAGATAAGCCGTCTCCAGAGATGGAGACAGAAAGATCAAGAAATGGGAGGGAGGTGTCGGAAATGGACCAGGTAAATATGAGGGCAGGGTGAAAGTTGGAGGCAAAGTTAATGAAGTCAACGAGCTCAGCATACGTGCAGGAGGCAGCGCCAGTGCAGTCGTCGATGTAGCGAGGGAAAAGTGGAGGACAGATACCTGTATAGTCTTGGGACATGGACTGTTCCACAACGCCAACAAAAAGACAGGCATAACTGGGACCCATACGGGTCCCCATGGCTACACCTTTGGTTTGCAGGAAGTGGAAGGAGCTAAAGGAAAAATAATTGAGAATAAGGACTAATTCTGCTAGACGGAGGAGAGTGATGGTAGAGGGGAACTGGTTAGGTCTAGAATCCAAAAAGAAGTGGAGATCATTGAGACCTTCCTGGTGGGGGATGGAGGTATATAGGAACTGGACATCTATGGTGAAAATAAGGCGGTGGGGGCCAAGGAACATAAAATTATTGAAAAAATTCAAAATGTGAGAAGTGTCATGAAAATAGGTGGGAAGAGATTGAACAAGGGGGGGATAAGACAGTGTTGAGGTATGCAGAAATGAGTTCAGTGGGGCAGGAGCAAGCTGAGACAATGGGTGGACCTGAACAGGCAGGTTTGTGGATCTTGGGTAGGAGGTAGAAACGGGAAGTGCAGGGTGTGGGAACTATGAGGTTGGTGGCAGTGGATGGGAGATCCCCAGAGCTGATAAGGTTGGTGATGGTGTGGGAGACAGTGGCCTGGTGCTCCTTAGTGGGGTCATGATCGAGGGGTAACTAAGAGGAGGTATCAGCGAGTTGTCGCTTTGCCTCGGCCGGGTAGAGGTCAGTACACCAGACTACAACAGCACCCCCCTTATCAGCGGGTTTTACAGTAAGGTTGGGATTGGTGCAGAGGGAGTGAAGAGCAAAGCGTTCCAAAGGAGTGAGGTTGAACAACAACTGATACTCCAAGTGGCTAGCCTCCAACCTGATGGCATGAACATTGATTTCTCTAACTTCTGTTAATGCCCCTCCTCCCCTTCTTATCCCATCATCCCTTATTTATTTATTATTCCCCTTCTTTTTTTCTCTCTCCACCCCTCTCACAATCACTCCTTGCCTGCTCTCCAGCTCCCTCTGGTGTTCCCTTGTCCCTTTCTCTCTCCCTCTGCCTCCCGTCCCATGATCCTCTCCCTTCTCCAGCTGTGTATCCCTTTTGCCAATCAACTTTCCAGCTCCTGCCCCTCCTGTCTTCTCCTATCAATTTGGGTTCCCCCCTCCCCCTCCCACTTTCAAATCTCTTACTATCTTTTCCTTCATTTAGTCCTGACGAAGGGTCTCGGCCTGAAACGTTGACAGTACTTCTCCCTATAGATGCTGCCCGACCTGCTGCGTTCCACCAGCATTTTGTGTGCGTTACTTGAATTTCTAGCATCTGCAGGTTTCCTCGTGTAACTGCTATACCGCCTTTTGCCAGTAAGAGGAGACAAACTACCATAAACTGTGAAAAATAAGTGCATTTGTTAAAGATAAATTGTTAAAAATACAAATTATGTCAGTAAAGAGAAACTATGATGTTATTCCTGCATTAGTTCAACTAATATCTTATAAAGGGTATTTAAAAACAACCGATTCCAACAGGAAAGTAGAGGAGATTTCTACAGATGGGTCCCAGAGATGTATTGATGGGAAGTCATGGACCAATTGGGCCATGGTGACAATGACAGGAGAGGAATTAGCAAAAGGGAGGATGTGTTACTCATGTGGCATAACCAGTGGCTTTAATAAAAGTGCTACACTACAGCGGGGAGAGGAGAGTGAACATAGAAACACACAGCAGGTACACCTTCTGGAATAGTGCACGATTCCCTGATGGCATGTAACACTCAGCACCTGTTACAAGAACTGCTCAAAGTAGTGAGGTTGCCTGCAGAGACGGCGGAGGTTAAAGTAAAGGCTCACCAGAGAGTGGAGAGTAAAGAGCAGAAAGGGAATGAGTGGCTAAACCTCAGGCCAAAAAGAGGCAGCAGCAGAACACGAGCCAGCAGAAATTGCTAAAGTAAAGCAAAACCTGCCAAAGTCAATCTGGTAAAACTCTAAGGAGATGTGGAAACAGAGGAAAGGGAGAAGTGGAGAGGGGGGGGTGTAAAAGAGTGACCAGAGTGTGGTGAACTACATATAACTGTCTGGACACATCCCCTGCTGACTGCTCCTGCGGCTCCTCCCACAGACCCCTGTATAAAGGTGATGGAGGTCTGAGCCCGCCCTCTCTGTCTCCAGGATGTAATGTAGTGATCACTCACTGCTTGTTCCTTCTTCCAGTCAATAAAAGCCAATACCTCGCTTTTACATCTCAGAGTGAGTTATTGATGGTGCATCACAGAGGACATCTGGATGCATGGGGAAGGAGCAGCTGTAGTCCAACATGTATTAGATAGATCCTTATAAAGTTATATCACGAGGTGAAGCATCGGAGAAAGCAGAATATGATCACAACCCTCCAGCACTCTTGGTGGAGTGGATGGGCAGGGACGTTGAGAAATTTTGTCAGATGTGTGCCCAATTTAACTCTGGTGGGGATATAAAGGTGTGGCTAGAAAACCAGCCACAACTGAGGTAAAACATTCAGAAGGACTTCATGGGGCATCTGCTAAAAAGCAGGGTGGAAACTACTGTCTGGTAATCACTTCAGCCAGTGAGTAGAGGTTTTCCTAATGGGATGTGGTACTGCCAGCTCAGTGGCACAGCTTTTAGCTCTGGAAATCTTCTCCAGCTGGACTCAAATCAGGGAGGGTATTTCACAGGGAAAGTGATGAAGGAAATGTGCAAGCTGTTAGGGATTCAAAAACTCAAGATCGTGAGATATAGGAGCAGAGTTAGAGCTGATCCATTTTCCTCTCAGCCCCAATCTCCTGCCTTCTTGCCATATCCCTTCATGCCCTGACCAGTCAAGAATCTATCAACCTCCGCCATAAAGATACATAAACACTTGGCCTCCACAGCTGCCTGTGGCAGAGAATTCCACAGATTCACTACTCTCTGGCTAAAGAAATACCTCATCTCAGTTCTAAAAGGATGCTCCCTCTATTCTGAGGCTGTGTCTTCTGACCTTGGGCTCATCTACCACAGGAAACATCCTCTCCACATCCACTCTATCAAGGCCTTTCACCATTCAATGGACTTCAATTAGGTCACCCCACATTTTTCACCATCAGCCATCAAACACTCTTCATACGACAAGCCATTCAATCCTGGAATAATTTCCGTGAACATCTTTTGAACCCTCTCCAGTTTTAGCACAGCCTTTCTAAGAGAAGTGGCCCAAAACTGCTCACAGTACTCCAAGTGAGGTCAAACCAGTGCTTTATCACATCTCAACATTACATCCTTGCTTTTATATTCTAGTCCTCTTGAAGTGAATGCTAACATTGCATTTGCCTTCCTCACCACAGACTCAACCTGCAAATTAACCTTTAGGGAATCCTGCACAAGGACTCCCTGCACCTCAGTTTTTTTTTAATTTTCTCTTCATTTAGAAAATAGTCAACCCTTTCATTTCTTCTACCAAAGTACATGACCATACACTTCCCAACACTGTATTCCATCTGCCCTTTCTTTGCCCATGCTCCTAATCTAAGTCCTTCTGTAGCCTCTCTACCTGCCCCTCCACCTATCTTCACATTGTCTGCAAACTTTGCAACAAAACCATCAATTCCATCATCCAAATCACTGACATACAACACAGAAAGAACTGGACCATACACAGTCCCCTGTGGAACATCACTAGTCACCAGCATTTAGCCAGAAAAGGCTCCCGTTACTCCCACACTTTTCCTCCTGTCAATTAGCCACTGCTTTATCCATGCGAGAACCTTTCCTTTAGTACCATGGGCTTGTATATTGTTAAGCAGCCTCATGTGTAGCACCTTGTCAAAGGCCTTTTGAAAATCCAAGTACACAACATCAACCAATTTTCCTTCGTCTATCTTGCTTGTCATTTCTTCAAAGAGTTCCAACAGAGTCGTCAGTTAAGTTCTTCCCTTTAGGAAACAATGTCGACTACAGCCTATTTGAAAAAACTTTTGGTATATTCTTTAATATTATTGGCTAGCTTACTTTTGTATTCCATCTTTACCTTCTAAATGATTTTTTTTTAGTTGCCTTCTGTTGCTGATTAGAGAGAGCCAGAAGGAGAGAAGCTAATCCTCCCACAACCAGGAGACTGTCATCGTAAAGGAGCTACCTAAAAAGACGGTGTTCACTCGTAGGTGGATAGGACAACAGGAGGTACTTGTCATAAATGACACAAGTTTGTGTACAGACCTGCTGAGGCAACCACTGGACTCCAGTTAAACTGTATCACTAACCTTCTTGTTGACTTCACAGACAGAACAAGGGATCAAGTCTACCCGCTAACAGTGTCATTACTGAGAATCTAAGGCTATGTCCACACTAGATCGGATAAATCTGTAACCGAAGCTTTTTCTCTTATTTTGACCCTCCATCCACTCTGTAACGTCATTTTCCTCCCCTGTAAACTGAGCTTTTCTAAAATGCCCTCCAGAGTGTGTCAGTTTGAAAACGCTGGTTGAGCAGAGTAGTGTGGACAGGGTAACTGGAGATTTCTGAAAACAGTGTCATGACGTGCCGGAACAGATGGTGGTGGCAGCATGGCATTTCATTGTTTTCTTGAACGCAACCCCCCACACAACCTAACAATTTCAGAACAGATGGCAACGAGACTGAAGCAGAAATGTACTCACCAAATACTTTGACCTGTAACTTACTGAATAAATAAGTATACTCACTTTGCCCTGTTTTCTGTCCTTGCTTGTATGAAGGTGGCTTACCCATTTATGCAATAGATGTGTAACAGCTTAACATAACATTGTATGGAAATACAAGATAACACTGATGCAAACTTGTTTTATACATTTAACATGGTGCTTTATTAATGCAACAGTGTTAGTCTTTCAATGTTCGTCATCAGCCGTGTCAATCTGTCCGTGAACGCCCTGTCGGTTGCCTCCAAATGCTCCAGCATTGGGTTTTTTTTTAGGTTTAAGTCCTCCTGTGCGAAGGCCAACAGCTGTCTGTCATTTGGCAATTTTCTTTAAGTTTTTCTGGTCTGCAACTGCACAAACGCCCACTTTCACAGCGAGATTCAACACCAAACATGTCGCTTGTTTTCCGTAGGTGTGTCCTGCTCATGCCCAGTTGGAGGAGATTCACCCAAATACCCGTTTTAAAGTGTACGGAGGTATTTTCAAAAGTGCTTGGTGTGGACGCCTATCATTTTTACGTAAAACTGGTGTTTTCAAAATTATCCGGTCTAGTGTGGATGTAGCCTAAGTGAATACCAGACTCCTGTGATACATCTGACCACACCTGATGGAAGTAGATCAACAGATGAAAGAGAATAGAAATACAAATTTGAAGAGAGTGCGTCAGCAAACCATAAAGTTTAAGTATAATGATAACCAGATATTGAAAACTGGTTCTTGAAGGTAGATGATTAGTTGTATACATCAGAATAGAAAAATATTGGGGAAAATGGATGGGAAAGGATCGAGTTAAGGCAAATTCCGCACAAACAAGACAAACTAAGAAAGAGAGAAGAAATCGCACACAGCGCTGGGAAGTGAACACAAATGAGCTGTGACTTTCAGCAGTTAGGCCAGCAATCGAAAGGTCAGAATAGGAGAGGCTGCCATCAGGGGCAAGGTCCTTGCAACTGTTCAAATAGAGATCACCGCAAACCCTCCTGCAGATCGATCAAAAAGATTAGTTGTCAAAGTCATTCTGATAACCTTCGGTCGTGGCATGGAAGGTGAACTGTTGCCTGTGAACCTGAAACAAAATTCCCCTGCTGTGACCCTCCCCACAGAGTAACTATTGACAGCCACTCCTGATAATTTTAATGGTCAGAGACTGAAGGGGTGAAGAGGATATATCATATTTCTGGAATGTTTTATTGCCATCTCTGCTCAGTCTCGTAGATAGCCAATTAGGAATGTTGGATAGTGTAGACATAGCTACACATAGGTTAGCAATTGCGGAAAATTCCACAGGCCCAGAGTGAAGAACATTTTTGCTGCACCACTTATTCAGATCCACCTTAAATTTTCAACTTCATGGGACAGATTTGTCTCCAAGAGTCAAGAGGAGGGTGTGCTAGGGAATATTCTGGAGTTATGTGAATATAGCAAACACTAGTTCAAACAAGAACCAGGCTTCAGTTCTTATTGTAAATATAAGTTAGTTCAGGAAGCATGCAACTTCCCTTCAGTTATTTTTTTTTTAATTGCAATCAGTAAATTAAAGTTAAAAGCTCAGGCTGATCCACAGACTAAGAGAATCCATTTGCAAGACCCAACCGTTAAAACAATAGGATTGTGCTAACTGTCTTGCATCAAACCAGGCAACAAGGACTAAGTTATGTGCACCATTGTGTCTGAGTTCAAGCTGGCAGGCCAGACACTTACCGTATCAGACATGGCGACAGGTATAAACAGTCTTTGTGTATTTACCGTACTTGTGTACTCAGAGACAACCCTTAATAACATTAGCTTTGGGTGCTTGGCTCCCTGTTGTCAAAAGGTTTTAGAACATGTGTTAATTAGTTTTTCCCAAAGGTGTTTGGACCTTCCGAGGCATCTTTTCAATGACAATATGTTTCCATTATGTATGTCAAGAAACAATTTGTCAAGGGGACAGATGTGGAAATACCTGGGAACTCACTTGGACAATAAACTGGACTACACAAAAAATACACGGAAAATACAAGAAGGGACAGATCCAACAGTAGCTGCTGAGGCAGCCCTGGTCATTCAATGCCTGCAGTACTGTGCTACAGATGTCCTGCGACTCAGTGGTGGCTAGCATTCTATGCGGTTGTCTGCCGGGGCAGCAGGGTGAGAGCAGCTGACACCAAGAAGATCGATAAGCTAATCAGTTCACTTGACTGGGGATGAACCGGATTCCCTGGTGGTTGTGTCTGACAGAAGGTTGCTGCAAAAGCTACGAATAATTATGGACAATCCCTCTCCTCCCTCCATGACATTGAGAGTACTTTTAGTAACTGACTGATACCACTGAGGAGCACCATTGAACACCATAGGAGATCCTTTCTCCTGCCGCTTCTGCAACATCCTCCTCTCAGACACAATCCAGTTCCACCCCCAGAACAGAACCAGCCTTCCTGACAAGCTTTTCAATCTTCTTGGCATCAGCTTCTCTCATCCTGCTGCCCCAGCAGACTACAGTTGCTATAAGACTCTAAACTCCTTCTCCTTAAGTATGTATGTACATGGTTTCATTGCACATCTGTATTTTGCCCTGTTACCTTACAAATATTTTGAATTCTTTTTCATATCTCAATGCTTTCATTTTATATTTTAAAGTATATATATCTGACTGAGCAACCTTGAAACAATAATTTCCGTTGGGATAAATAAAGTTTTATTTTAACTTAACCCAAAATATTAAAGTAAATAATGTCATTGTAACTATTGAAATTTTATTGAAACAACCACTGTTACCTTTGACCTTAAGGGTATAAAAAGTGACTTTGGGCTTGTGAGCCTCTACAGAGAGAGTCTGCAGAATAGTGCCAGCTTGTCGCGATGAACAAAAACTTTTATATCATCAGCGATTTTGATCACATTCCCAACACTCTCCACCAGTTTTTCTGCACTGCGGGCCTTACAGTTCTATTTTACCAGATGAAATTTAGGAAGCAATCGGAACTATCCTAGTCTGCAAAATAGATGAGCACTGACTTTCCCACTTTGACAGACGAGGAAATCTGCAGATGCTGAAAATTCAAGCAACACACACAAAATGCTGGTGGAACTCAGCAGGTCAGGCAGCATCGATAGGAAGAAGCGCTGTCGACGTTTCGGGCCGACGAAGTGTCTCGGCCCAAAACTTCGACAGCGCTTCTCCCTATAGATGCTGCCTGACCTGCTGCGTTCCACCAGCATTTTGTGTGTGTTTCCCACTGAATTCCATTTGTCAAATTTCTGCCCACTCAGTTCTTCAGGTAGTTTCTATGTTTCCTATTTATAAAAAAAAATCAGCAGATTTAGATGTCACATCATCACATTGCAGAAACAAAGGGCCTGATTTTGTAGAGAAATGCCCAGAGTGTCATGTTCATCAGCAAGTCGGAGATTTCCATACATGGTATCTAAGTGCTGAAGAGGTAATTTTGTGACTGCTGTTCATTCTGGCTCTACATTTACTCTTTAAAACTAAATCTATCCCCTCTCTTCCCTCCCCCCCCCCCCCATTTACTTTTGGAAATATATTTGAACTACAATGGTAGAGAATAGTCACAAGGGATTAAATGTTTAAAATAAAAACACAAAATGCTGGCACAACTCAGCAGGCCAGACAGCATCTATGGGAGGAGGTAGTGACGACGTTTCGGGCTGAAACCCTTCATATCACTCCTGATGAAGGGTTTCGGCCCAAAACGCCGTCACTTCCTCCTCCCATAGATGCTGTCTGGCCTGCTGAGTTCTGCCAGCATTTTGAGTTTTTATTTATTTGCAGCATCTGCAAATTCCTTTGTGTTGGATTAAATGTTGTTTTTTTTTAGATCTTGATTTGTATTAATTTGAAAATTTCCAGCTTAAGTGCTTTGCTTAATTTTTGAAATGACTTTTCACATGATTATTTTGATTAATTTTAAGAGTTTTAAAAGATCAGAAACATTTGTGATTTGACAGATGGCTCAGCTGGAGTACAACTACATGGCTGTCAGAAGTACCTTCAGACGGTTCCTGCGACAGACATTCTACCACCATTTCCTGCAAAGGCAGGACAGCTCATCTCCAAATCTGAGTGAATACTCCATAGTTATCACCTGCTTCATCACGACCTATGTGGATGAGCTTTGAGAACATCCCGAATATACCCAAACAAAAGCCGTGGATGAACCAGGAGATTCGTAGTCTGCTGAGGGCTCGACCTGTGGCATTCAAGACCAGTGGTCCAGAACCATACAGGAGGTCCAGGTACAACCCACTGAAGGCCACTTTAACAGCAAAAACAACAATTTCGATTAAAGTTAGAGTTGGAATTGGATGCAGGTCGGCTCTTGCAGGGTTTGACTTCCTACAAAGTAAAACCTAACATCATGAATGGAACTAATGACTTCAATGCCTTTTGTGCTCGATTTGAAAGGGAAAATAAAACTACATCTGTTCAAATCCCTAGAGCACCTGGTGACACTGTGATCACTGTCTTGGAGGCCAATGTCAGAACATCTTTTAAGATGGTGAACCCTTTTGCAAGGCGTCAGGCCCCAATGGTTTACCTGGTAGGGCTCTGGAAACCTGTGTCAGCCAACTGCTGGGAATGTTCAAGGACATCATCAATCTCTCACTGTTGTAGTCAAAGGTTTCTACCTGATTCAAAAGGGTGACAATCGTTCCAGTGCCCAAAAAGAGGGTGAGTAACCTCAATGGCTATCACCCAGCTGCACTCACATCTACTGTGATGAAGTGTTTTAAGAAGTTGGTCATGGCCAGAATCAAATTCTGCTGAAGCAAGGATCTGGACCCACTGCGATTTGCCTAAAGCAACAAGAGTCGACAGTGGATGCAATCCTACTGGATCTCCATTTGGCCTTGGACCACCTGGACAATAGCAATACTTGCATTGAGCTGTTGTTTATTGATTAATGCTCAACATTAAACACAGCCATACCCTCACTTCTAATCACCAAGCTCCAAAACCTGGGCCTCTGTACCTCGCTCTGGAACTGGATCCTTGATTTCCTCAGCAGCAG
The DNA here is from genome assembly GCF_030144855.1 of Hypanus sabinus. NCBI lineage: Eukaryota > Metazoa > Chordata > Chondrichthyes > Myliobatiformes > Dasyatidae > Hypanus > Hypanus sabinus. The sequence continues at coordinate 31,449,039 of NC_082714.1, forward strand.
ACCTCTTTCGGTACAGATCTCCTCACTTACAATCAATACTGGCACACTTCAAGGATGCATGCTTAGCCCATTGCTATATTCGCTCTACAACCACAACTGTGTAGCTGGCCATCTATAAATATGCCTACGGCACAACTACTGTTGGCAGAATTTCAAATGACGACAAGGAGGAATACAGGAGTGTGATAGATCAGCTGGTTGAGTGGTATCGCAACAACTACTGATGTTGAGTGCAAGGTATGACCAAGGAATTAATTGTGGACTTCAGGAAAGCGAAGTCAAGGGAACACACGGCTGTCCTCAATGAGGGATCAGCAGTGGAAAGGGAAAGCAGTTTCAAGTTCCTGTGCATCAACCTTTCTGAAGATCTTTCCAGAGCCCAACTTATTGACATAACTATAAAGAAGACATGACAGTGGCTATTTTTCCTTAGGAGGTTTGAGGAGACCAAGTTTGTCACCAAAGACTATCACATATTTCTACATGTGTACCATGGAGAGCATTCTGACTGGTTACTGTCAAAATAGACAAGAGAATCGTTAAACCCTCCTTAGGTTACAGACCGATCTTCTGGGACTTGTTCTGTGATTAATCCAATACAATTTGAAGTTAGGCAACATTAAATAGATTATGATTCTTATGAATCATATTCCTCTGATGAATTATAGATTGTTTTAAAGACTCAATAATAGAAAAACTACATTTTGTGAAAACCCCAGAACATGTTTTAACATTAGTCTTACTGCTGGAGAGAACAAGAAACAGAAAAAAAATCAAAAATTTTTAAAGATAAAATTATTTTTTCAAATTTATATTTTTATACTTTGGCAATGCCAAAGCAAATACATTGCTAGTATATGTATTATGTTGCTTGGTAACAATATAATTTCTTGTTAGTTTAGCTATTAATTATACATTTATATCGTGGAGAAAAATAGGAATAGGAACAGGGAACTCCATCATCTCTATTATTTAAAGATATGATAATAAATTCTTTCATATCCATTTAATTCTCAAGCAGTACCATTGAAACTTAAAACTATAAACTCCTTGACTTTATCCTAAATGTTACTGAATGTTGATGTAAATTAATATCTCAGTGCTGCATGCAGCCTTTGTGTTTTTTTTGTATTTGTGAAGCAGTGCTTTATTTTAAAGATATAATTAAGATCTTTAATGATATACTTAAGATGTACTGTATGGCTTCCAATAAAACTCTGACGTCAAAAGTTTGAGTGCTTGCTTTAGATGTTAGATGTTCTCTTCAGTTAATCACTCTTTCAATTTATGTCAATCTGCTGAACAGCAACATGGTAGAGGTCTAAGGGTGTAATATCTGTACTCCCTGCATGCCTAATATGATCTTCGTGCCTTTCACCTATTTACTAAAGGGCACCACTCCAATCTTTATTGAGGAAGCCTGAGAAAACAATTGGTAAAGTGAAACCAGATCCAAATTTTGCATCTACTTCATTCTACAGAAGTATACCCTTGGCATGCTTACTGAATGCAACTTGATCTTGTATAGTACAAAAGAAAGAGGCTGCATTATTCATATTGAGATAACACCAACCAAATTCATTGTAAAATGTTAAATCCAATTCTTTATTCAAACCCATTTAAAATCCTAACAGCTAGTGAATATCTCTATGCTCATCTTAATTTCACCAAATAATTTGCACCGGTAAAAGACCATTCGTCAGAAGTTAGAAATGTTTTAATTAGTGATATGGAGAGAGGGGGGAGGGGGAAAGGTGGGAAAGAAAAAGGGAATACCCATGATAAAATAAGCACCAGGATCAATGGTGAGTGCCTTATTCACTCTCTTAGAAATAATCAGAAATATACCAATTGACAAGGATGATTTATTAATGAAATAGCTAACAGAATCAGCTGACATATTTATAACTGTTTTCCTAAGTCACTTCATCCTGGGTGAATGCTTGTTAACCACAGGTAGAAGATGAGTGAATGAGGGCACGAGAGCAGATAGTAAAATTGTGGAGCTGAGAGTTGGGAGTACGACGATTGCCGGAAATCTGAAATAAGAGAATTTGGGCAACATTCAGCCTATCAGAAAGCAGCAATAGAAAGGAAACTCCTGATATCATGATATCCACTGGTAACATCATTGACACAGACAGAAATGTCAGATTCTTAAAGCTGACTGCATATTGTGGAAAGGGTTCCATTAAAAGTAGTCACTCTGTTCCAGTCACTTTACTCTAATGACCATTGGTTTTCGAAAGTCAGTAGTGACAAGTTACCCAACTCTTGAAATATGTTAGGCAAGTCAAAAACTGCCCTCAAGTCCACACAAATCCAACTGCACTTCAGAATACTAAACAAACATTAAAAATTGACTAAAAACCTGGAACAACTGATAATTTTAAGACTACTTATCCATGAATCCAGTTCCAGAAACTTCCTTGTAAACCAAATTGTAACTTACAAGGATCAGACTTTTAGTCTTTGGGTAATTATCAAAGACTAAGATGGTGCAGAAATGGAAATCCAGGTTTTAAAACAAATATGGAGAACCCTACCTATACATTGCGTCACAACGTACCATAAAATTATGTTAGTATAAGAATATAGAGTACAGTCAGTGGCTGCTTTATTAGGTACTGCTGCTTGTTAATGCAAATATCTAATCAGCCGATTATGTGGCAGCAACTAAATGCATAAAAGAATGCAGACATGATCAAGAGGTTCAGTTGTTGTTCAGCCCAAACATCAAAATAGGGAAGACCATGTATGCCAGATAGGGTGGTTTGCTATCTCAGAAACTGTTGATCTTCTAGGATTTTTACACACTACAGACTAAAGTTTACAGATGGAGTTCAACCCAGGTAAATGTGAAGTGGTTCATTTTGGTAGGTCAAATATGAAGGCAGAATATAGTATTAATGGTAAGACTCTTGTCAGTGTGGAGAATCAGAGGGATCTTGAGGTCCAAGTCCATAGGACACTCAAAGCTGCTGTGCAGGTTGACTCTGTGGTTAAGAAAGCATATGGTGCATTGGCCTTCATCAATTGTGGGATTGAGTTTAGGGACCAAGAGGTAATGTTGCAGCTATATAGGACCCTGTCCAGACCCCACCTGGAGTGTTGTGCTCAGTTCTGGTCACCTCACTACAGAAAGGATTTGGAAACCTGGAAAGGGTGCAGAGGAGATTTACAAGGACGTTGCCTGGATTGGGAACATGCCTTATGAGAATAGGTTGAGTGAACTTGGCCTTTTCTCCTTGGAGTGATGGGGGATGAAAGATGACCTGATAAGAGGTGTATAAGATGATGAGAGGCATTGATCATGTGGATAGTTAGAGGCTTTTTCCCCAGGGCTGAAATGACTAACTTGAGAGGGCACAGGTTTAAGGTGCTTGAAAGTAGGTACAGAGAAGATGTCAGGGCAACTTTTTTTTTATTAACACAGAGGGTGGTGAGTGTGTGGAATGGGCTGTCAGTGACAGTGGTGGAGGCGGATACAATATTTAGAGACTCCTGGATAGGTACACGGAGCTTAGTAAAATAGAGGGCTATGGGTAACCCTAGGTAATTTCTAAAGTAGATACATGTTCAACACAGCATTGTGGGCCAAAGGGCATGTATTGTACTGTAGGTTATATATGTTTCTAAAATGGTGTGAAATTTTTTTAAAATCTGGTGAGTGGCAGTTCTGTGAGTGAAACACCTCGTTAATGAGAGAAGTCAAAGGAGAATGCTCAGACTGGTTCGAGCTTACAGGAAGGAGGCAGTAATTCAAATAACCACATGTTACAGGAGGTACGAGGGTATAATTAGGATCTGTACTCACATATTGTGTCTAACTATGTTCCTTCTTGCATCACCGACAATATTCAAAATTGCCAATGCTCAAATAAATCATTCTTGTTGACAGTTTAAATTACTGTTTTCAATAATTTAGAGAATGAAAACTATCAATTTACACAAAACTTTGATCATGGCTTCTATAACTTCACATAATTATTTCTTACTACTCAGTTCTGAAGGTATCCTAGGTCATTTATCAGCATTAAAATTAATGTAAATCTGTTACCATTTGCTGTGGGGGGGGGGGATTGCAATTAATAGGATTTGCTAAATGAATATTTATTCAACTTCATCCTTGCATATTTTGGAATTTTGTTGTTCCATTTTTGATTTTATCCACAAGATATCTAGTAATATTCATTCCATCTTTAATTTCTTGTCTTGCTTAGTCACCTAATTGGCAATCTCTAGCCCAGCTAATTGTTCTTATATTCATTTATCACCGTGCCAGGCCTGAATGATAAGTGCTACTTAACCACTCTTGACATTCTCTTAAGAAGCTATCTAAATTCTGGCATAAATTAATCCCTTTAAAAACTGAAACGTCACCTGACTGGCCTAGTAGCTAATCCCACTGATCCATGCCACTTCAGACCATTGAGGAGATCAGCAGTCACTGCCCTACTCTATTTCCATACTGGTAACTGGGAGAAAGGCATCATAACTGTTACTAAAACTTAAAACAAAACAATGGCATATCAATGAACCCAATTGTTGGGTGTTCTAAATATATGCTGTCACAATTTGATCAAGGAGTTCTTCGTACAATTTCTTGCTTCAACAGCTCTTTTATAATACAATGTCAGTACATGTACAATAATTGTCCCTTCAGTATTATCATCCACTTTAAATGTTTTTTTATCTGACTAGCAGCCAATGGTGCAGTAGAATTTGGTGTGAAGCAAATCCCTTAAGAATAAACAACCAAGTTATCTGGCTCCATAGACTGTTTCATAAATGAAGCACCTTTGTTGTTCAGTTTAAATTCCTGATTGTTCCTAGTATCCTCTAGTTATTTATTTGCACCGTTTATTTAGTGATACAGTGCTGAATAAACCCTTCCGACCCTTCAAGCCCTGACAAACACTGAGTTAACCCTAATCTAATCACAGGGCAATTTACAATGACCAATTAATCTACTGATCAGTACGTCTTCAGACTGTGGGAGGAACCTGAAGCACCCTGTTGCACAGAACATAAAAACTCCTTTAAGAGGACACTGAGATTGAACTCCAAACTGTGACACTCTGAGCTACGTTACCACAGAATCCATCTTAAGTGAACAGGGCAGATATACTGAGACAATCAGTTCTTCGTCCAAAATTTTAATCATACTCCGAATTTCCTCATTACTTCTAATATCATCTAAAATTCATTATTCATTTCCACAGTTGCTGCCTGACCTGCTGGGTTCTTTCAGCATTTCGTGTGTTGCTTATTTTTCTTAGCTTCTGAGTACATATATGAATATTTAGATACGCTAAAGGTACTTGGAGTTACCATTGATTGAGCTTTCCTGCAAACTAAGAACACCCAAGGGAATGGAAGATATATCACTTTCTCCTCAACACGTTTACAGCATTTTAATATGAACCAAACCATTTCATATGAAAGATGATACAAACATTCACACTGAAAGCCCAGAATCATACACTAGTGATCCAAGTTGGACTTTCAGATAGTGAGCCTAACCACACCATGCCCTAGATTAGGGGTGGGCAAACTTTTTGACTTGAGGGCCACAAGGGGTTCTAAAATTTGACAAGGGGGGGCCGGACCAGGAGCAGATGGACGGAGTGTTTTGGTAATACACCTCATAAGAGAAAATAAAATATCATGGGATATGTAGAAAACATGTGCTTTAATTTCAATTGAAAATGAACAAATGCGTTACAACAAAATATCTGTCTTTGAAGACCCATGGTATTTAGCTATTTATTGAAATGACTTTTAAAACACTGAACATTAAATGAATAAAATACAGCTTTTTTAATAGTAACAGTTATTATTTTAAAGCACTGAAAATTCTGTTATCCTTCAAGATATTATCATCATCACTCTCCTCCTGACTGTCTTTATTTCAAAAATGGTAGGAGATGCAGGTCTACTTGTCCTGCTCCTTCTTATTCAATTGTCCCCTGTGCCAAAACTCAACAACGACCCGCACAATCACAGAACAGTGAGAGCGCGCCAGTATGCGGAGCGCGTTATTTGATCTGGAGCGCATTTTTTATTTTGAGAACGTACGTGCACCTGTGCACTACTCATGTCCATCACTTAACAGAAATGACATGTAACATGTAAGGCTTATTGAAAAAAATATTTTCAAATGCATTTTTTACATAACACAACGAAGAAACTTATTTTTACTTTCAGTGGGAACAGTAATGTTGGTCTCCCTTTTTAGCCAGCGCATCAAAGTCTGGATTTAGTTTTGTTGTGGCGATTCTCAGGATGGATCTGAGATGTTGGTCAGTTAACTTGGATCTGTGGCTGGCTTTGTTGATGTTCATGACGCTGAACGCCTGTTCACACAAATAGGTCGAGCCGAACAAAGAGTAAAGCGCAAATGTGGAGTAATACGCTGCACCTCAACAAAGGTCAATGTGTATCGGTGTGCTACATGCAGCGCTAAAATTACGACACGGAGTCGGTAACTGCAGTCGAAGAAAAAAACTTTATTTGAAATCCCCAGCCTCACTTTTAAGCCTCCCTCAACCTGCCCCCCGCGCACAGAGCTTTGGAGCCTCTGCTCGCAAATCCCCACAGGCTATCTCCCTTAGCCGGAATGCTGGCTAATTGTGAGCCGGTTCGGATGTGCCAGGAAATGGGTCGCCACAAATGTATATAGAGTGCGTCATCTATTGGGAAAACGCCAGAATTGCGGGAAAAAAACGTTAACAAGGTTTATTAATATAATTTCATCAAGTTCTGCGGGCCGGATTAAAAAGCTTAACGGGCCGCATATGGCCTGTGGGCCGTAGTTTGCCCATGCCTTATGTAGCTGCTGTGAAGACGCTGAGAACATGCTTCATGTGCTAGCAACCAGGGCACCGAGCAAGCGAGTGCCAGAATAGATGTAGAAAGGTAAGGGAGATGACATGTTACATCTGAACCCCATTGGGCCATAGTTGGGCGCAATGTCCTAAAACGAAAAGTGTGAGAGTCACCCGCCAAAACAGGCAGAAATGACAGCTGTGCCTTCTCTGCCTGACCACATTACAGACCTGGTAAGGTCAGCATCCAGGTCAGACAAACGGCTTTTGCTAGTACTGGTCACCCACGGATGTACACAGAAGGTTTTATCTGGCGGCCAGCAATGCAATTTGTTAGTGGACATGAGACCTGAAGTGTCGATAACAGACCTGCCCTTGCCCACGACCGGAGAGGTGATTTACATTACCGGTGCAGGCGGTGATACTACGACAGCAGAGAGAATTGAGCGCCAGATGCTTGAGATTGAGGGAGTGCAACCTCCTGCAGAATCGTGGGTGTACTGAAACATTGAGAGATAGGCATGCTGAGTAAGGCAGGTGCTATCATAGGTTCAGGCAAAGGAGAAATCACTTGGACAAGTTGGGGACAGAGAACATGTGTTACCCACAGAGAGATAGCAGCCCCAGACAGGGGTAGGAGGTGGGACAATGTTCGTGAACAATATCAGGATGTCCCAAAGGTTAAACACAGTCAAGAACTGTTAGAAAGAGTGCAGATGCCTGAAGAGGTAGCAGCAATTGAAGTAAAAACACACAAAAAAAGGGGAGAGGAAGGTGCGGAAGGGGAATGACTGTTCAGATCATAGGGCAAAGAGAAAGAAGGAACATGAGTCGATAGAGATTGGAATACCGAGGCCATTTTAATAAGAGGGCACAGAGATGAGAAGGGCCATTGTAAGCAGGTTAATGTGTTCAGGGATCGAGGAAAGCAGCAGCAACATGTTGCTGGTTGGACAGAACCTGAGGGAGATAAGCTAGTCCTCCCACAGCCAGCTGAACAAGTCTTGGTAAGGGAGCTGCCTGGAAGGATAGGGTTTACTCCCAGAAGGATACGACCAGACATGGTGCTCCTGACAAATAGCACCTATGTCTGTGTGCAGGCCCGGCGAGGCAGCTGTTGGAAGCATTGGACTCTGGTTAAACTGTTAGACTCACCTTCTTGTCAGCAACAGAACAAGGGATCAAGTTCACCCAGGAACAATGTCATTGCAAAGAATCTCAGTGGTCCCTGCTGCATCACATCTGCCCACACCTGATAGACGTAGACCCACAGATGAAAGAGAATGGAAACATGAATGCAGAAGACGCAGAGAAATCTGTCAGCAAACCATGGAAGAAGTTTCAAAGTGTAACGGAAATGGAGGCTGGTTCTGCAAGTTAGATGATTAGTTATATAGAACAGGATAGAAAGGCATTGAGGAAAACAGACTGGAAGGGATCCGAGTTATGGCAGAAACAACAAGTTCCACAACCTTGATGGCAAGGCAGAGAAAGAGAAGAAATTGCACCCAGGGACTAAAAGCAGACACCCCAGCCTGGAATCAGAGTGGAAATAAATGGGCTGTACCCTTTCGGTGGCTGGACTAGCAATCGAAAGGACGGTCCAGGAGAGGGTGCCACTGGGGTGAGGCCCTTGGAGCCATTCAAATAGAGACCACCCTAAATCCCCTAAACCTCAATCAAAGGGACTGAGAGACTTGTCAGATCTTTCTAACAATCCACTGTCATAGCATGGACTGTGAACTGTTGCCTGTAACCTGATACAGTTACTTTGCTGGTGCCTCTATCCACAGATAGCCACTGCAGAGTTTCAGCTATCAGGGAATAAAGGGGCAAAAGTGAGGATGTGATTAAACCGCAATGGGCAACCAGGGATGCAGGCAACAAGCGTGTGAAAGATAAAGCTGCATTTTGAAGACTGGTTGACATTGAGAGGACAAAAATTTCCAAGAAGATTCAACATTGTTTTATGTCATTTCTTGTACACAGGTGTACAGAGAATGAGACAATTGTTACTCTGGATTCAATGCAACGCAAAAAACGCAAAAGATAAAGAACACAATAATAATTGTTTTTAAAATACACTATACATAAGATACATTACATGCATAGATTGATTATATGTGCCTAAAGTGATATTAGGCCAGGGGTGGGCAAACTTTTTGACTTGAGGGCCACAAAGGGTTCTAAAATTTGACAGGGGGGCCGGACCAGGAGCAGATGGATGGAGTGTTTTGGTAATACACCTCATAAGAGAAAATAAAATATCATGGGATATGTAGAAAACATGTGCTTTAATTTCAATTGAAAATGAACAAATGCGTTACAACAAAATATCTGTCTTTGAAGTCCCATGGTATTTAGCTATTTATTGAAATGACTTTTAAAACACTGAACATTAAATGAATAAAATACAGCTTTTTTAATAGTAACAGTTATTATTTTAAAGCACTGAAAATTCTGTTATCCTTCAAGATATTATCATCATCACTCTCCTCCTGACTGTCTTTATTTCAAAAACGATAGGAGATGCAGGTCTACTTGTCCTGCTCCTTCTTATTCAATTGTCCCCTGTGCCAAAACTCAACAACGACCCGCACAATGACAGAACAGTGAGAGCGCGCCAGTATGCAGAGTGTGTTATTTGATCTGGAGCGCATTTTTTATTTTGAGAACGTACGTGCACCTGCGCACTACTCATGTCCATCACTTAACAGAAATGACATGTAACATGTAAGGCTTATTGAAAAAAATATTTTCAAATGCATTTTTTACATAACACAACGAAGAAACTTATTTTTAATTTCAGTGGGAACAGTGTTGTTGGTCTCCCCTTTAAGCCAGCGCATCAAAGTCTGGATTTAGTTTTGTTGTGGTGATTCTCAGGATGGATCTGAGGTGTTGGTCAGTTAACTTGGATCTGTGGCTGGCTTTGTTGATGTTCATGACGCTGAACGCCTGTTCACACAAATAGGTCGAGCCGAACAATGCCAGCATCTTCTGTGCCGTCCTCCGGAGGTTTGGAAACACCTCTTTACCAAGTGAAGCATAAAAGTCATTCAGTTTAAGAGAGTTGAACTTCTCTTTTAAGACGGGGTCAGACTGAAGGTCGATCAGTTCCAGCTGTAGCTCCTCTGGTGCTGTTTCAGGATCTTGTGACAGGGGACAGGCCACCAACTGAAGTGACTTGTCAATTTTTTCAAAATCAGAAAAGCGACGGCAGAATTCTCTGTGCAGCGCATCCAGTGACTCGCTGTATTTTTTCACATTTGCGCCGGCCTCTTCCAGCGTGGCTAGTGTGGGAAAATGAGTGAATAACTTATTCGAAATTTGCCTGGAGAAAAAAGCCAGCTTGGATTTAAAGGCTTTCACGTTTGTGTACATGTCATTCACAAACTGATCCTTCCCCTGTAGCTTCACGTTCAGTTCATTCATGTGTGAAAATACATCCACAGCAAACGCAAAGTCACAAAGCCAGCTCTTGTTGCTCAGCTCAGGAAATTCGCCGGCCTTCCTCAGTAACTCCAAAAATGCACCGATCTCCTCTTTGAGCTCCCATACTCGTTGAAACACTTTGCCCAAACTTAACCAGCGGACACGGGAGTGATAAAGTAGGTCCTGGTGATCCGCATCAGTTTCCTCCAGGAACGTGATGAACTGACGGTGCTGAAGTCCCCTTGCACATATAAAGTTGACAAGTTTTACGACAGGATTCACAACATGATTCAGCTGTAATACCAATTTACATAGAGATTCCTGGTGGATGATGCAGTGAAGGAAAATAACATCCTGGTCAGGATTTTCATCTTTCACTTTAATCTGTATTCTCCTCAGCAGGCCAACATTTTTCCCCGTCAAATTAGGAGATCCATCTGTGGTGACGTTGATAAGTTTACTCCAAGGGAGCTTCATATTTTCGATGACAGCAGACACCCGGTCATACAAGTCCTCTCCCCATGTTTTTCCTTTCAGAGACTCCATTGTCAAAAACTCCTCCGTTATTTCAAAAGTATTGTTAATTCCTCGGATAAAAATGAGGAGCTGAGCAATGTCTTTTACATCGTTGCTTTCATCCAGTGCTAATGAAAATAACGTGAACGACTCTGCCTTTTTATTTAAGTCGCTGGTTATATCTTCATCTATCAGTTCCACACGGTGAGTCACTGTCCTGCATGATAAACTGATTTTTTCAAATTTGTCTTTGCTCTCTGGACACAATACACCTGCTGTCTCCACCATACATTCTTTTAAAAACTCGCCTTCAGACAGAGGCTTGCTGGCCTTTGCTAATTTGAATGACAGCATAAAACTCGCCTTGGTACTTGAGTCATGAATGGCAGTTTGACGGTGAAAAAAAATTTGTTGAGCCTGTAAATTAGCTGCCAACCTCTGAGCATTAGCTTTCATTGACTGGTCGCTAGCAGAGTTGGCATGTTTTGTGGCAAAGTGACGGCTGATATTATATTCTTTAAAAACCGCCAGTCTCTTGTCATATCAGGCATACAGCAGTTGATCTGTGTTCAGTAAAAAGATATTTAGTTGTCCACTCCTTATTAAACACCCGATATTCTCTATCCACTTTTCTTTTCTTAGCTCCACTCATCTTTACAGAAGGGGTGAGAGGTTGTAGCAGTGTGCTACACGCAGTGCTAAAATTACGACACGGAGTCGGTAACTGCAGTCGAAGGAAAAAGCTTTATTCGAAATCCCCAGCCTCACTTTTAAACATCCCTCAACCTGCCCCCCGTGGCACAGAGGCTCCAAAGCTCTGTGCTCGCAAATCCCCGCAGGCTATTTCCCTCAGCCGGAACGCTGGCTAATTGTGAGCCGGTTCGGATGTGCCAGGAAATGGGTCGCCACAAGGTCACAAAGTAAAGTGCAAAAGTGGAGTAATACGCTGCACCTCAACAAAGATCAATGTATATAGAGTGCGTCATCTTTTGGGAAAACGCCAGAATTGTGGGGAAAAAACGTTAACGAGGTTTATTAATATAATTTCATCAAGTTCTGCGGGCCGGATTAAAAAGCTTAACGGGCTACAAATGGCGTGGGCCGTAGTTTGCCCATGCCTGCCCTAGATCCTGTAGAGTGAATTAATGTATGCATTCAAAGGCAGAATGTAACATTCCCTGGCACTTCTGAGCAGAACTATGTTCTCACACATTGAAATCAAGATGAGGGCAAAATAAAAAAAAGTTTGATCAACAAAACTAAGCCTTTAGCTTTGCCATCTGTTAAGGCAATCAAGCTTCAATAATATTCCAGTTAAATTTTTAAACAATCAGCTGTTAGGAAGACATTAAAAGTGAAATCAACTAAAATTACTCGAAAAACATGAAAAATTAAAATTCAAATTTATTTAATTCAAGAAGATAACAGCTTTGACAGATGTAAAGTTAGTGATAAGTAGTTTTGGGAACGGGGAGGAATTCAGGTAATTTCAAAGCACTCCCCCTTCCCTCTTCCTCCAATTTCCATTCTGGTTCCCATCTTACCTCTTCTCACCTCACCTGCCTACCACTTCCCTTTGTTGCCTCTTCTCCTTCCCTTTCTCCCATGGTCTACTCTCCTCTCTTATCAGATTCCTCCTTCAGCCCTTTTCTTTTTCCACCAATCATCTCCCAGCTGCTCACTTCATCCACTCCTCTACCACCTACCTACCTACACCCTCACTGGGCTTCACCTAGCATGCTCCAGCTGGTGCTCCTTCCCCTCCTCCCAGCTTCTTATTCTGGCTTCTTCCCCCTTCCCTTTCAGTCCCGATGCCCAAAGCATCAACTCTTTATTCCTTTCCATAGATGCTGCCTGACTTGCAGAGTTCCTCCACCATTGTGTGTGTTTTACTGTGCCTTTTCTGTCTGTCACAGATTCTAAAACCCATTTCCTTCATTTAAAGGATATTAGGAGCATACTTATATTTTAATGAAAGCAGTCAAGTCACATTTGATATTTCTCAGGGTGACTAATCAGAGCCCTGAACAGTTAAGTCACTTAATCATACAGCCTAGAAAATAACCCTTTGACAAATCATCTCAGTACAGGCCATCACTTCCACCATCACTTCCCTGAAACTGTCCTGTACTTTTCTATCCCATTGCACTTGAAGTGCTCATCCAAAATGCTGTGACAGTATCTGTTTCCACCATCCACTCTGGAAATGAGCTCTAGGTTTCAACCATTATATAGAAGGACATAGTTCTTCCTCAGGTATCCTCCAAATCTTCTGCCCTCATCTTCAATTGTGCCTTATGATCATAGTTATCTGCACCAAGGAGAAACATTTCCCCTATCTATCACGCTCAATATAGTATACTTCACAGAGGTCTCCCCTCCACTTCATTCATTCCAAAGGAAACAAACCTAGCCTATCCAGTCAATCCTCATAATCAATACACTCCATCCAAGCAACTACCTAGTGAATTACCTCTGTGTGCCTTCCAGTGCAATCACACATTTCCAATGGTGATACAGATCAATACAGTAGTGAGAAAAGCATTTGGCATACTTGCCTTTAGAGGCTAAGTCATCGAGTACCAGACTTAGAACTCATGTTGCAATTGTACAAAATGTTAAGTTCGATTACACAAAGTATTGTCACAGTTCTGATGATAACACCACAGGAAGAATGTGGTAGCATCAGCGAGAATGCTACCCAAATTGGATGGCTATGATTTTAGACAGATTTGGTAGGCAGGGGTTATTCTCAGTGGAATGTAGGAAGCTGACGGGTAAACTGAAAGGTGTTTATAAACTTGAGGGACATAATTCTGACCATATATCCATCTTTCTCCACCCTCCCCCCCCCCTTAAATAGCAGAGAAGGATAGAACTAGAGGGCATAAGTTTAAGATACTGGAAATTTAAAGGAAATCTGTGAGGCAATTTTTTCCTCACAGAAATCTGAATATTTGGCCAATTTCCCAAAAGTAGAGGATGCACAGAACCTAGAACAGTAACAGCAGAGTTAGCCATGATGTCATTCTAAATTAATCTGCTTGCACTGACCTATACCCCTTTATACCATGTCTGTTTGCTTGTGTCTAAATGCTTCTTTAAAAAATTGCTCTCGTATCTGTTTTTACCGTCTCTACCGGCAGCACAAACTACTGTGTAAAAAGAACCTTGATTTGCAAATTCCAAGAGTTATATTAAACACAGTCTTAAATTTCAATTTTTATCTATAGCAAACCAAGTTGTTGCAAAGTCAGACTCAGCGACTAGGTATTTTATCTAAGGCTATTGAGCCATGAAGATTAATGCTGAGGCAGGTGGGAATACTAACCTTTTAAAAGCTGACACATGAATATATTCATGAACAAATCAACCGCTTCCTGCAAATCAGAAGTTACAATGCAAAAAGACAGATTAAATAAAATATATTATCAGCTTCACTGAGCCCTTGGTGGCCAGTCCAGTAGTATACTCCACTCTCTCTGCATCACCAAACTGATGAAGCAAGTATTGACCACCACAGGTCTGATTAGTGATAGCATAACTATGTGCCACCTGATTGCACAAGGGTGAGAAATATTAGATAAAGCCTTGCGATGCTGTTGTGTGAAGCCTCTGCCATAATGGATGTGGGATGTGCATGAGCTTGCTGTAAAATTAAAGTGCTGTAGTAGTGTAAATTGTTGCTGCGTGCAATGTGACTTTTGTATTGTGCCTCTTAAGATTTTTAACTGATCTATGAAAGTGCAAAACATTGGGAAGCATAGATGGCCAGTAGTGCTGTCATTGAGATAAGAGATTTGATATATTCTTCGTACTGGAACACACATGAAAATTAAGATATTTTCTAGGAATTAATTCAGGACATGGGCACTCAACCTCAGCAAACACCATTCATCACTGAAACTGCACCACAAATCGTGATAGCTTTCTGTCGGGGAGCATATACGAACCCCTCATCCACTTAAATATCCAGAAATGACAGAAGAAATCAGAATACCTGTTATAATCCCTGCTCTGCCACAGGACCTTTTAGACATCCAGAACATATGGAAATCTATCAATACCAGCCATAAGTATTTATCATTTCCCACTGCTGCACTTCACCTGATCAACACACACAAATGCTGGAGGAACTCAGCAGGCCAGGCAGCTTCCTCAACCTCCTGCTACCTCCTTACTCTGACTTCTCCCCTTCCTTTCCAGTCCTGAGAAAAGGTCTCAGCCCAAAACGTCAACTGTTTTATCTTTGCCATAGATGCTGCCTGGTCTATTAAGTTCCTCCAGCATCTTGCTCACGTTGCTTTGGATTTCCAGCATCTGGTGATTTCCTCACATTTGTGAGCTTCACCTGATAATGACTGAATCTGCACCCAATGAGATAAATAACAGTTACTGATTGCTGAGTGATGCAATAGTATTATTGAGGTGGAAGCACAAATCTCAGGTGATTCTGCACTGTCAAACTAGCAGATTATTTATGCATCATCATTTCTATAAACAATTGAGTTTTCCACCAACTTCCCTCCATCATCAACTTCTGAATAGAGCTATTACAGAGGTCCCAACTGGCTATAAAGTGAATTAATGGCACGTGTGGGGAGATCCGCTGGGTGCCTTGGCTAACAATGTTCCTTTGCTCAACACCACAAAACCAGATAACTAATTGCTAGATTATGGAACCTCATACACATATTAATATTCACGATTCAAATAGTGAATGGATCTTAAATAACTCCCTGGAAAGCACTTTGGGAAGACTCAAAGATATGAAAGACATTATACAATATGAACTCAATCTTCTAATAACTGCAAATAGTTACAAGCGATAATATTTTTCAACACCAAAACTTTATTATAATTGTCCCATTAATAGGATTTTCTTTGTCTCTTAAGGACGAAGTACCTCCCAGGAAGGGCTGTTCTCACTCTTATTATTACCCAATTTCGCCACGACCTTCTGAATGGATGATGACCCAACAGCTTTAGTTACTAATCCACCTCAAAATAAGAGCAAAGTTAAAATTTTAAATTCAGTGCAGGCGTTTATTAAAATATTGATTTTGCAATGTTTCAAAATAATATTATAATTTGCTTCATTTTATAAATAACATGATACAAAGCTTCCTCTATTAAACTGCATTATGATTTAAATACATTATCCCAAAATATAAATTCCCATTTAAGGCAATCTAAATGCGCACAGCAAAATATGTATTATGATGTATATAGTTACATAAAAATAAATTCAACCATTTAAATAGGAAACTTCTATTTTCTTACCCCCAAATTATAGTACATAGAATCTTTACTATTATATACATATAAGAAAATATCACTATAGTGTAACATACATGGTGCATCAAGTTTTATCAATATTTTTTGGAATAACAGTGTTTTCCTTTCATTGAATATCATCTTTATAAAAAGTAGTTTCTTCAGCAGTCCTGTTTCTAAACATTAATTCACAATTAATGCAGCATTTAAATCTTAGCTTAATTAAAACAGTGGTTTCACTAAAACATTTACACAGATAAAACATAAAACACAGCAGCACTTTACATTCAAGTTTCTTTATAAATTCTATTTTAAACTTATTAAGTAAGTTTGGATAACTTACTGTTTAATTAGATTGCCTAAAGCGTCAGCATGCTGCTTCGGAGCTCATGATAAAAATACCTGATGGTAATAGTTCCGGGAAAATTAAGTGAACCAATACAAAACCACAAATTAAGCTCCAGATTGTGTGTTAATGAACCTTATCTAGATCTTTATGATTAAATATCTGGTTAGTTTGGCTAAAAGGACAGATTGCATTGCATTAATATGTCTTAACATATTTATACAGTTGCTCACTAAAAAGTATGTCAGGGGACTGAATTTTTTTCACAGTAAAACAACAAATCCTCAAAAAAGGCCAGAACTGGAGAAATGTTTTTTTTTAAATGATGTGTCTTGTTAAGAAAAAAACTGAGCAATTTCCACTACTAACTAGAAGTGTGGTGACAGAGAAAGACTTAATGTTTGAAAAAGATTGAGAAACTTAGAGATGTTATTGATTATCTAAAATGAAATGTGGTTATACAGAAGAACTGGAAAATTTCCATTATAATATTGAGATTATATACATCATGCAATTCAAGTTTTATTAAACTCCAGCACACTTGCATTTTATACCCAAAGATCTATAATGTCTTGTACAATCCTTGACCTAACCCAGAGTCTATTCTAAGATCCAAATTTTTTAAAAAAAACAGCTGCCTCCTACACAGTTTTTAGTTTGTACAATTCAACATTTGCAAATATTCATTCTCTGAAGATTTAGCACTTGTGTCTAGATTAAATTTTTTTTGGGAGGCTTGATCATTTAGTTTATAGGAATTCTGCAAGAATGCAGAACATAACAATTTCCTCTCCAGATAGTTTAATCATGAGCTAATATTGGTTAAGTGATATATCTACCAAAGAAGTTACAATGAGATAATAAAAGCTGAAAAGGAAAAAATTCCATATACTTATATATTCTAGTATTCACTAAGCAGTAGTCTTGGATGCCAGGCCTTTATAGTTATTTTGAAAACAGAACTATATTTGGATGATAAAGCTTTGGTAGAAATTGTAATATTAAACTGCACCAAAGGTTGTAACATATTCCATCTCGGAACTGCATTGCAGAAAAGTCTAGTTCAACTCCCTATCCCTTTACAATATGGAATAAGAAGTTTAATAGGAACACAGGAACACCATTTGCAAGTCTTCCTTCATGTTACACACCTTTCTGACCTATAAATGTCATCAATGTGTCTAAATCCAGGGACTCCCCAACTAGAAACACCCTGAGAGTACTATCATCCAAAGGATGCTGAGAGTCAAGATGGTAACTGACCACCATCTTGAAAGGCAATTTGAAAAAGATACCAACTGATTAGCATGCCAGTGGCATGCTCATCAGTAAGTTAGAAGAAAATCTTAAAAATGCAAGGCTGCATATTGCTGGCCACCCAGGGACAACAATTACTCCTTTAATTGTAAAAGACCCTTTCTCTATGATACTCCAGAAAACATGGTGTGCAGGTAATTATAAACAATACTTCTAGTACACTGTACACTAAGAACTGAATGATAAGCTTTGAAGAATTCGAATAACTGCTTGTGAGGTTCTCATAAATGGGAAATGTGTAGTTGAAAACTGAAGTGTCTCTTGAAAAGGGCTCCCTTCAGCAATCACATCCGGAAAACTATTAAATTATGATTCCAAAATATTGCAATATTTTTGTGTATGGACAATTCTTGATAAAACCAATACAACATGAATTTCCCTCCATGTTCTGCCACACTTGACATTGTTCCACAATGAAATGATCTCTCTGGTACCTTCAAGACCAAGAGACAGACAAATTTTGAAACACAGATCAGTTATCAGTTGTAACACTGCACAGTACACAGAAAATGTTCTTAGTTTTCAAGGAAGGAAAGCTAATTTAGCCAGGCAACTTTCAGGATTAAACTGTAAATGAATTTCAATGTGCCAGCACTCCAATTAATGCACAAATCAAAAAGGATAATTCACCACTTATTTTTTTTTAATGTAGTGTAACTTGCTTAATTAAAATCATAGCTTTCTGTTCTTTGGTGTCTAAAGTAATATAATTACTATAGTAATATAACTCATTAGCTGATAACTTGCTAGCCTGACTAATTTTCTTGCATTGCCTTTGTGGCAAATGACACATTGTCAGATGTTCTGTTAAAAATGAAGACTTTAGGTATCTACAACAATAATACACTTTTGTATTCTGGATAACAAAAAATAAAACTAACAAGTTGCAACAAATTGTATTGGCCAAAATTACTATGGACCAAAAAAGTGCATGAAGCTATCTTTTTGTTAAAGAAAACATCAGATGTCTCTTTTATTTGTGTATAAAAATCTATCTGCATCTTGCAGAAAAAGTCAAAAATAAATTAAATTATCTTGTCATTTTTACAGGAATTTAAAATGTTTATGGTCATTATTTTTTTTTACCACTACTTTTAACGTGCAACAACAAAACACTTTATGAATGTACTTCTGTTATAAAAAGAATGCGTTTCCTCAATTTAATTTTCCTGGTCAACAAACAACGTACAAGTCTTCTTCTACATTAGAACAAATCTGGTATCCACATGTAATTTTACGTGTCCAGAACTGCAGGCTTATATGTTTTTTACCTGGTGGTAACAAAAATACCACACTTCCAGCTACAAGAATATGCCAAATGCTGTGTGTGTAATAATAGTTCTCCTTAGTTTCCAGGAGTCCATATACAGCAATAGCAATTAATGCTGCACCTATTCCTGGCAATAAGAAAAAGACCCAGCGTTTCCATGTTGGAGGATAGCAGTGCCGGCGTTTCATACACCGAGATACCTAAAAGGGATGAAAAAAAAGATTATTCTGTCTATTGGCTCACAAGTAACTATTTAATATTTAATTTAAACACCTGAAAAATGCTAAGATTTGTATGTTTCAATTAAAACCCTGAGCAATATACAATGCCAATAATACCAGTAAAAACAAATGGAACATTCACACATGGATTCCAGAGAAGCATCTTTCTTGAACACATTCAGCACAAGGCAAACCTGAAAGCATATGAACTGATGCTTAAGCAGTACAAATCTCAGTTGTCCAGTATAGTAAAATACTAACTACTTGAGAAAAAAACAAGAAAAGCATACATGAAGCCAAATTAACAAAAGGGGCCAAAAAAAACAAGAGAAAATCTGCAGATGCTGGAAATTCAAGCAACACACACTAAGTGCTGGAGGAACTCAGCAGCCCAGGTAGCCTCTGTGGAAAAGAGTACAGTCAACATTTCGGGCCGAGACCCTTCAGCAAGGCTGGAGAAAAAAAAAAGATGAGAAGTAGATTTAAAAGTTGGGGGGGAAGGGGAGGCAAAAATACAATGTGTTAGGTGAAAATGGGAGGGGAAGCAGTAAAGAGCTGGGAGTTGATTGGTGAAAGAGATACAGGGCTGGAGAAGGGGAAATACAGTAGAGAAGGTTATGGAATTAAGAAGAAAGGGGAGAGCACCAGAGGAAGGTGATGAGCAGGGAGGGAGATAAGGTGAGAGAGAGAAAAGGAGACGGGGAACAGTGGGGGGGGGGGGGGGGGGCATTACCAGAAGGTCGAGAAGTCGATGGTCATGCCATCAGGTTGGAGGCTATCCATACAGAAGGTGTTGTTCCACCAACTTCAGTGTGGCCTCATTGTGATAGTAGAGGAGGCCATGGATTGACATATTGGAATAGGAATGGGAAGTGGAATTAAAATGGGTGGCCACGGTGAGATCCTGCTTCTTCTGGTGGACAGAGTGTAGATGCTCAACAAAGAAGTCTCCCAACCTAGGCCAGGTCCCCACCGATATACGAAAGGCCACACAGGGAGCACCGGACACAGTACATGAACCTAAAAGACTCACAGGTGAAGTGTCACCTCACCTGGAAGGACTACTTGGGGTCCTGAATGGTAGCAAGGGAGGAAGTGTGGAAGTGGTCCATTTGCAAGGGCAAGTCAGGAAGAAGATCAGTGGAGAGGAATGAATGAACTAGAGAGTTGCCTAGGGAGCAATCCCTGCAGAAAGCAGAAAGTGGGGTGGGGGGGGGGGGGGGGAGCTGTGGAAGAGGTGCATGGTGGTAGGATCCCATTGGAGATGGTGGAAGTTCTGAAGAATTATGTGCTGAACATGGAGGTGGTTGGATGGTAGGTGAGGACAAAAGGAACCCAATCCCTGGTAGGGTGGTGAGTGCCCACATACATGAAATGGAAGAGATATAGTTGAGGGCAGTGTTGATAGTGGAGGAAGGAAAGCCCCTTTCTTAGAAAAAGGAGGACTTGTCCTTCATTCTGGAATGAAAAGCCTCATCCTGAGAATAGATGTGGCAGAGAAGATGGAATTGAGAGAAGGGCATGGAGCTTTTACAAGTAACAGGTAGAGCCAGATATCCGTAGATAAACTATTTAGCGATAAAGACAGAGGGAGATCGAGAAAGGGGAGGGACTACATAAATTTGATGGCAGGATGGAAGTTGGAGGCAAGGCTGATGAAGTTGGCAAGCTCTGCAGGAGTGCAAGAAGCAGCACCAAAGCAGTTGTCGACGTAGCATAGGGATGGACTCCAATGTAGGCTTGGAACATAGAGTGTTTCTCATAGCCAACAAAAAGGCAGGCATAGCTGGGACCCATCAAGGCTACACTTTTTGTTTGAAAGAAGTGGGAGGAGCTAAAGGAGAAATCATTACGACTGATGACAAGTTCCACTGGACGGAGGAGAATGGTTGTAGAGGGGGACTGGTTGGGTCTGGTGTCCAGAAAGAAACGGAGAAAGATAAAAACAAATAAATTGATTTAATGCAGCAGTTTGATAGTCAACAGTCAAGGACAAAAGGTGATGGACAGGTGCCATGTTGGATACAGGGAACACAATCTTGGAGGTGGGCCATGGAGCTGTATCAGCTCTAGACTAAACTCTCAAAACGACAATAACTCAGTGGCTCTTGGGTTGAAAGAGACAGGTGCTAGTAGCTCTTTGTAGAAAGGTGCAAGTTCAGAAATTCTTTTACTGTCACTTTCTGTGTAAAGATGACATTAGCCAGGACTGGAAACTGAGAGACTGGAGCTGAACGGGAGTTGCATTCAGATGAGTCTCCACAAGTTGTAAATGTGACAATCAGGTGGTAGAAATATGAAACTTTGGAACAAAAGGCAACTGTTGCTGGTTAAGAGTTCATTTTAAGTGTGTGATCATAGTAGTTTTGATTCCAAAAGCACAAAAAAGTGTCAAGGAACAAATATGGATAAATGCAATTATTAGATGACAGATTGGCTGTTCTGCAACTTAATGGCTAACTAGAACCAAGGTTGTCAAATGACCTACTCCATATTCACAAGCAAGCTGATAAAGAGACAACCAAAAAGTCAAGATTGAAGGCAAAGATACAAGACTCGGTACTCAAGTGAAAACTGATCTTTTGATTTTGCCAGACCTAAGAAAACCTTTCACCACATTTTAATCTTTTGCACCACATACAAAATATGGAGAATAGTTCAACATAGATGATTTAGGATACAAGGATCACAATCAATTTGGCTTAGTTAAGAAAGTTCATGATAATAAGAGCCCAAAAGACAACTAATTCAAATGCACAGAGTGATCAGCTATCATACAAGTTTCAAAAGTAGGAATTTGTTAATAATAGACATCCATCAGAGAGCAATAGGGATTCCAATGGAACATCCTAATTTGTGAGTTAGCAAATATTGTGCGGGAAAATGAGAGGAGGGCAGTAATTGTTTACCCACTTACAGAGCCCATGTAGGATGACCATCTTCCCAAAATGATAGCCAGCTATAATGGGGAAATGCAACAAACCTGTGCCAGGTTGAACATGATACAAAAATGGAATTGCATTGACTTCAACAGATGAAAACATGGAAAGAAAAACAATAAATTGTTTGTTTATAACTACTTAAACAGCTAAGAATTTTAACTATGTCAAATTGAATTGCTTTAAATTTCTATAATAGCTTTTTGAACATTACAAATGTCTAACTAATTTTGACAATACTGGCCAAGCCAGGGGGAGCAGCTTAGGAAGAGTTAACAACTTCCAGTGCTAATGAAAGGGATTTAGATGACGTAGTTATTTACATGCTGTATTGATTTAAATGGAATTAAAGTTACATGCTAGAAGACCATGTAACTGACTCCAAGTGATGAAACCAATAATGGGCAACATTCAAATAGGAGAAATATATAGCATAAGTGCAAAATCTCCTTTGTAGTTAACATTAAGTTAATACAGTTCACCAAAGAATACAAATTCTGGACAATAGGTACTCCAGCTCAACTGCAGTTGTGAGATTGTGAATTAATCTTTTAGGATTAAATAGGAGCAGATGACTACCTCAGCTCCAAGTTGTATAGATTTATATTATGCCCATCCACCAATTTTGATCAAAATTAAAGTTAAAATAAAATCTGTCTTTTTTAAAAAAGTTTAATGTTTAAGATAACACTCACCCATGCAACTACCATGATCCCCAGGGCAACAAGGCAAGGCCCCAATAAGTTCCAAAGACCACGCCGATCTAATTGCATTGACATTGCAATCAATAAGGAGCCAAGAATAAAAAGCACCTTTGATAATGAAAGCAAAAGTTTAGTATGACATCATTTTCTACATGTTAAAGATATTAAGATATTGATCTAAATATTTGACTTTTGATTTCTCTCATTGAAAATATGCTAGTAATGCCCCAACATTGAATTTTGAAACAAAATTCAGGACTACTGACTTGTCTTAGATCACAATACCCTAGTAGTTACAAAAGTACACTTTCTAAACACACTTCTCCAGTTCAGCACCATTCTTTTAGGACATGCACTATACTTGTATGCAAATTAACCCAGTCCTATGTCAACCTGCAAGGCACAGTAATTAAATCCAATGAAAATATCATTATTTGGAATCTGGACTAGGAATTCATGCTGTTTACTTTCTGCTCTTTAATGTTTCTGAAGTTAGTTTAAGTACTTGTTGAGATAGAGCCTGATGGTCAGGCAAGTGTGTTTTTTGTTTTAATTTCATTACAGTATCAAAATTCGACTTAATCTGTAAATTTTAATCTCATTATTGTACAATCTGAACATACATTCTACACTCAATGTGAACACACAGCCACTCTACACCCCCCAAAATCACTGGGTTGATTCATCAGACTTTATAACTTGCTTCAAGTTAACAACCTGGGAACATGTGAAATCCTCTGGACATCACCTGAATAAACTTAACTAATATTAGTACTTCACTGCATCTAGAATCTTAACCTTATCAAATCCCTCAATTTGTTCACAGCCCAAAAGGGGAAACACGGAAACACAGGCCACCGGATTCAAAAAGGAATTGGTATGAACAATTTGGCTTTACAAATAGTTCATTACTCATTAAGTCCGTGAGAAATAAAAATGCATATTATGTCTGAAAGAGCTCATTATAAGTTCCCTCAGAGCACAAAGAGTCCTGATTCAGGTTTTCAACCCAAAATGTCAACAATTTTTTCCTCCTACAGATGCTGCATGAACTGCCGAGTTCCTCCAGCATACTGCATGTTAAATCTGATGATGTCAATGATTTGCTTAAAATGAGAATGAATTAGACATTGAAATATTTTAATGATAACTCCACATTTCTGTGGAAAGATGATTAAAAACCCAAACTTCCCTTCAAAAATAATTGTAAATACTTACATACTTAAGTAGAGACTTTAACCTGGCCATACAGAGAATAGTAACCCACACAGATAAAACTGAGCCGAGGAAATCACAGTATTGAAGTGTATCATATTCCATAATGCACAAGACTGCTATCCCTGGTTGATCACACGCATGATAAAACTGTAAGGAATAAGTTTTTAAAAATTGTTATTAGTTTATTCAAAATGTATCAGACTAATGAAGTAAAATGATCATCTCTATAATGGATGTTTTAATAAATATTAGTACAACAGCATCATTTAAATAGGCATTATATTAAAAAAAACATGTTGTGGGTACATGACAATATCATGAAATAGATTCATTCTTTTAAATAACCATGACCAAAAAAGTTAATAGAGCGATGTATAAATCTAAGTTTTGCTAGTGCCCTTTGGGTACTTAACATTGTTATTTCTACCAAGTCTGGCTTTGTGTTAATTTAGCCACAGAATGAATCATTGGACACTAATGCTTTATATACAAATATATGAAACTAACAAGGCCAAATAAGGTATTTTAGTTCTATCATGCAAACTATAATTGAAGCAAAAAAAATTAAGGATATGTGTATACAAAAATTACTTGTTATTTCTTCAATATCAATCACAAATATTCATGAAACACAATTATAAAAATAAATAACACCAAAAGTGAACTTCATTTAATTCACCAACCGTCACATACCACACTCAAGTCTATCTTTGGAAGGCCTTAAACTCAGTAAGTATCAATGACGTCAAGTTGTAGAGCAAACAAAAAAATGCAGCAAGATTTCTTCCTCTCCCATTTCTCTCTTGTTCTCTAGTAGCTCGTGACACTGACTCATTTTTTGTTCTTCTCACTCAATTGCTCCAGTTTTTTCTACCCTGTTCATCTCAGTCACTTTTTTGGTAACAGTATTTTCAACTTCACAAAATATTCTCCCAAAGCAATCTTGAGAAAACTTGCCAATTTTTTGTATACATCATGATTAGTTCTGTGAGAATATTTTTATTTAATCAGGATAATCATTGAAACCCAGTTACATCTGAAGGCTATCTGCTTGTAGTCAGAGGAATTAAGATTCTTTTATTACACTGCTGAGGCAGTAAGGAGTTTCTCCTTTAGAGTTCAAGGACCAATAATGGAAAAGCAGAGTTAGTAAATAAATTACCGTACAGCAACTAGCCGTAAAGCTTATCAAAAAATTTGTAGGGATTCACTCTGCTGTTTATATTTTTAAAATTTCCAGCTTACTGTTATCAAATGCGCTCTTTTAAAAAAAACACTATATTATTTATCTTGTCATCAATCTTGGACACTTCCAGTACATACATGAATGCTACTGCAGCAACATATTAATTGAGCAATTTTCTTAATGTATCTCAGGGAACAAAACAAGGGCTTTCTACTTAGTCTAACTGCATGTTAATCACTGAGCCTCAATTTCTGTGTGCAAGCACAGGTGCAAGAACAACCTCAAAAGTCCTGTTAAAATTTCACTTCAAGGGGAGAAGTTTCTTTGGGCTAAGTGACAAATGCAGAAGTATTGTTTACAACTGAACTACTGTAAATGTCGAGAGGAATTAAAACAGTCATACATTTCCGCACCCAGTGCCACTCCTCACAGCTCGTTCTATAACATACATACCTACTTTGAGTTCAGGGCATTGTTTTAAAAAAATGAATTCAAAACTGTAAACATGCTAATGTATGTTAGAAATTTAAAGTACATGCATACCATGTCTGGCTCATTTCCCATTAGCCTGGGCAAGTGGAGTCTAAAGTGATATCTTCATAACTGAAAACACGTTTTAAAATTAGAAAGCCTATTTGTAATTTTAATCCACCTGCTAACAATGAGCATCATTTCCAATGGGGGTTAATATCAGAAAGTATTCAGCAAAAATTATATTTACCTACTTTACTATAATTATACTGCTGTAAAACTGTAACTTAAAATTACAATAGTTTTGATAACAGTATCTGTACTGCTTTTAAGATTACCGTTGAGAAAATCATGGTGAAGAGATAAACAGCAGCCTCTACAAAGTAATAGTGATATACAGCAACCACAATTGGCGGAATGAACATCAGATTACTCAATGTCAGTAAGAGCGTTGCAAGCAATTGCTGTCCATACGACAGAGCGTGGGTATCATCTGTACAGCTCCATCCACTCCAGCCTAAGGAAGAAGGTAGAATTATTTTCTCACAAGGAACAATCATAAAGCATGGTAATCCACTAACAACACACACAAAATGCTGGTGGAATGCAGCAGGCCAAGCAGCATCTATAGGGAGAAGCAGTGTCGACGTTTCAGGCTGAGACCCTTCGTCAGTACTAACTGAAAGGATAGAAAAAGATCCATGGCCTCCTCTACTGTCAGAATGAATCCAAACTGAGATTGGAAGAACAAAACCTTATATACTGGCTGGGTAGCCTCCAACCTGATGGCATGAACATTGACTTCTCTAACTTCAGTTAATGCCCCTCCTCCCCTTCTTACCCCATCCCTGACATACTTAGTTGTTTGTTTTTTTTCCTCTCTCTCTGCCCATCACCCTTGCCTGTTCTCCATCTCCCTGTGGTGCTCCCCCCCCCAAACCTTTCTTTCCCCCGAGGCCTCCCGTCCCATGATCCTTTCCCTTCTCCAGCTCTGTATCACTTTCACCAATCACCGCTCTTAGCTTCATCCCACCCCCTCCAGTCTTCTCCTACCATTTCGCATTTCTCCCTCCCCCCACTACTTTCAAATCTCTTACTATCTTTCCTTTCAGTTAGTCCTGACGAAGGGTCTCAGCCCGAAATGTCGACAGTGCTTCTCCCTATAGATGTTGCCTAGACTGCTGCGTTCCACCAGCATTTTGTGTGTGTTGTTGTTTGAATTTCCAGCATCTGCAGATTTCCTCATGTTTGCTCTTTAATCCACTAACAGTATATTTTATTGAAACAAAACAGCAAGTCTTCATTTGAAGTAACATAACAGATACTCAAGATTCTTTACTCCATCAATAATAAATCCATGGCCTTTGTTTGTCGGCACAATACCTATCTTTTTGTTTATTGTCAATGAAATGAGACAGACATACATTTCGTTATACACGTTTATTGTCAATGAAATGAGACAGACATACATTTCGTTATACACAATGCAAGCTACAAAGAAGCATAGCTTCCAGGATGACTTATTCCAGGTTAGAAGTTATTGTGCTGAGCATGCTTACCTGCTTTACAAACACATGCAGCATAAAGATATCCATGGGTTCGAAGGAGTCTGCATTCTCCATACACACCACAATCATCAATACAGGGACTCAGCACAGCTGATACAATTACCAGAGCAGACTCCTTTACACAAACCTGATTGCTAAAAGACAGAAAATGATAATTAATTATTAATTACAGAAGTCAATAAATTCTTTTCCTTTTCAATGTTTGACAATTTGGTGTTTGGTGTTACTACCTCTAAATATACATTGATAGGCTTTGGACTTAATACCCTCTAAACACATGGAGTGAATATCAGACACGATCAAAAAGCATTATATCTATATAGTCTTGATGGCACAGAACACCAACTCCAGTTTTAACTGAATCGCTCCAACTATAATTATACAGTCTGCCCACTCAAAAAAGCAGACCATGTGTATCTCTCAACACTCTTAAGAGTTAATATCCTTTTCATGCACTTTAAAGCATAAAGCTGAAATCTTAGAATTTATCCTCAATTTAGAATCTGAAGTTACTAACAACTCCACAATTACCTCAAAATACATTCTGAAAGTTGGTGGCCAAAATTGTAAATAACTCCCCAAAATGTGAAGACATTATTGATCTATGCAAACTTGCTTAAGTATCTGGTAAGAGGCATCAAATATCATTGTTACTTAAAATATTACTTAAAATTTGTGAATGATAAATAATCACTATTAACTATTTTCTTTCCCCATCTTTAGAAAAGCTACTATTGTTTGTTCATCATCTATTCATGGATTAAAATTTG
The DNA here is from genome assembly GCF_030144855.1 of Hypanus sabinus. Taxonomy (NCBI): domain Eukaryota; kingdom Metazoa; phylum Chordata; class Chondrichthyes; order Myliobatiformes; family Dasyatidae; genus Hypanus; species Hypanus sabinus. The sequence goes on from NC_082714.1 coordinate 31,477,107, forward strand.
ACACCAACTAAAATAAGACTTTAAATTTGACTGTTGTGCCATGTAGCAAAGGCACATCAACCAGATGAAGCATCAATGCAACTGGACACAAACATTTAAAAAAATTAAAATAATTCTCCAAAAATATAACTCATAGATACACAATGCAGGATATTGCCTTGAAGACCCACACCTCAAGGTTCACCAACAGCTTCTTCTCCATTGTCATCAGATTCTGACAAAACCTTACTTTTACCTTAGACTATATTTTCCTCAACTTGCACTACTGTCATTATATTTATTTTTGCTTGTTACTCTGTGCAAGTTATAAGTAAGCTATTTTTGTAATGTACTGTGCTGCTCTACAAAAAACTAGCTTTCAAGGATTTTATACCTGGATGTTATATAGTGAACTTGTCTTCATTCACTGTACCCTGCAGATAACCACATTCATTTACAATTTTTATATTGTGCCAATACAGCATTAATATTTTCATTCCCAAACATTTAATTAGTGTTATTTTTGAGAAATTGTTATGTAGATGCTTAGTCCTTTCTCCATCACAGAGCTTTGAATGAACTAGTGTGAATATCTGATAGAAACAGTTCCTTGCGTTTCTAGACCAAGACATTTCTGAGTTACAAGCTACATCATGAATGGCACCACAAGCTTGAAGGGATGTTATGGCCCACCCCTATTGTTTCCATACCGGGTAAAAGTGAAAAATAATTAATTTTTTTAAAACATTTTCTTGCAACAACCATCTAACCTCCATTACTGAGATACTACTAGTTCAAAGAAACAATTGTTAGCTCTCCCTTAACATTATATCACACAAATGCACACCATTATGAAGTGACTACTTGTACTTAAGTACGCACAAAGTGGCATGTTTCAATAAGTACTGAAATAATTTGATACACACTCCAATTATTTTTATGGTGTGTTAACAAAACTCCAACAATCAGTTCAGATAAATATCAAATAATAAAAACATCCAAGGGATATCTCCTTCTGTTTTGGCACATCTTTACCTCCCTCAACCATCACAAAAGGTCAAATTAATTCGCTTTTTATAATACTGCTGTGTCTGGAACTAAAGGATACACAAAGCAATTGCTATATTAGCCTACTTAACACTGACAAAATTTCTTAACAATGAGTGTAATTCATTGAATTGCATGCTTTGCAGTCATAAGGACACAAGGAGCCCTATATAAATGCACTTGACATTCGATGGACATAGTAGAAGTCTAGAATATTCAAATTATTTGGTTCTGAACTTTTACTAGAAACAATAATCCATTTTGTGCATTTTTCATGCTTGCCTTAATTCAAATTATTTTTTTATTTTTATTCCTCTGCGTGCAAATCATGGAATGGTGTCAGCCTTGGCTCAGTACCGCCATTCAGCCAACCAAATCACAAAGTCAAGAATCTAAAGGCAGAACCTATAATCTGGGGTGACACTTCGCTCTGTTACTGTGGAACACACACAAAATGCTGGAGAAACTTATCAGGCCAGGTTGCATCAATGGAAAAGGGAAGGAAGTCAGGCTTCCTCCCTTCCCCGCACTTTCTCACTGACTCCTCCCCTTCATTTCCAGTCTAGAAAAAGAGTCTCCACCCAAGACGTCCACTGTTTACTCGTTTCCATATATGCAGCCTGACCTGCTGAGTTCCTCTAGCATTTTGTGTGTGTTGCTTTGGATTTCCAGCATCTGCAGATTTTCTCATGTTTGTGATTCTATTACCATGGAAGTCCAATTCTGCCAAGTGAAGTATTGTCTTTTGAATAAGATATTTAACATAGTCCCTTATGTACCCTCTGTATGTGGGCTTAAGACGGTAGTATCCAAATAGCCAGTGGCTTCTTTTGGCGCGTGGTCTTTCTTCAAATGACAAAATTGAAAGAGAATATCTGGTAAATTTACTTCATTGCTGTTTGCAGAGGATTCCTACTGTCAATGAGAAAAGTACCTGTGAGAGTTTCATACATTAGTACATACTTAGATTGATATCCCAGGGTATTGAAATAACTACATAAATGTAACACTAGCCTTTTTAAAAAGAACTTAATCTTGGCAAGGCCCTAAATTTAGGAACTTCTTTTGCATATGCTTTATCCAACTTACCTCTGACCTGCTCAACACAAAAATAATCAATCTGCAACTGTACTAATGATGTGCATTCATCTAGTTAAGTCTAAGTCAAGTAAAGACTATTTGATTTTGAATGACTGATTTCATGATCAACAATGGCCTCACCCTTTATCATTGGGGCACAGGATTTGCAAGGTGAGGTACCAACGGTCAGTCTCTGGGTAAGGAACATGAAGGGATGTTGATAATATCGAAGTATTCATTTTAAGCAGATATCCCCAAGATAAGGCTTTGAAAAGAAAAACATATATTATAATGCATACAATGCATAAAATCAAAACCTGAAAAGATGTAGTCTTAAATATATAGATTTAACTAATCCAAAGTCATGGACCCACTGAATTATGTTTTTGAACATTCTTTGATTTTTATACCTGCATGCAAGATTATACAAAAGTAACGCAAAAGAGTTTAGACGAGCTTCAAGCTTTGCAACAACAAATAACATCCAAACCCTTATGCAACTCAAAAAGATTGGACTCTACTTATGTTTAAAAATAGGAACATTGTAGAAAATTTTGAGAAATTGAGGTTATAGATGTAAACTTTAACAACAAGGATTTATACAAGAAATCCTATTGGAAGTGCCTTAGCTGTAGAGATTCTGTAAAACTAATAAATGTTTTTCCAAAACTTATATTCTCATTTCTCTCTGTGGACTTAGATGGAATGAGAATTAAAACTTTCCATCTATTCTGATGAAATACATACTTCAAAAGTAATGCTAACCTGAAAAGATTCCAGATATTTGATCCTCAGATAAGATGACACTTTACTTAATGAAAGCAAATATATAAACACCACTGGAGTCACATTTCCAGTACCTGGTACTTGGATGTCAAGTTAAATTTAAAGTGAGACATTCTACCTCCAGAACATGAAAATTAAGCCTAAACTACCCCCAAATCATTTAGTTCAATAAACAGTAGCTAAATGGTATTTGCAATGAGACTTTGAAAAAGGTCTTTTTGCATCTAAGGCCAATCCTTCAAATGCTGAGTTCTATACACCACAAATGATCTTCAGAATCATGTTCTTGAATGTCCTGTCCATGAGTTTGAAGAAAAAAAACTGAAACATTATCTATATTGTTTAGTTATGCATTTTTCTGAAAGAAGCAACTATTGAGAGACTATACTGTATTCATAAAAATATTCCAAATTCATCTGAAGCACAATGAGAGAAATTTTTAAAGAAATTCAAAAGACAAAGCAAATGCCATATTTTGCAAAAGCAACAAGCACCAAAGTCAGAGAACCAAGTGAAACTTTAAAAAAGCAGAATAGAGATATAGCCCGCAAATCAAATGCAAATCTGGTGATTAATTTATAAAATCTTCAATTTTAGAACAGTCAAATCACCATTAAGTTGAAAACAAAAGAATGCAAATTCAAGCCCAAAATTTGAAAAAAATCAATCAGATAATTAGAAATTCATTGCATTTGTGAACTATTGAGTACCTTCTCTGCAATTCACGGAATTGACATCCAGAGACATCACAGGAGACCCAGCACTTAAACAGGCTAACACAGTTGCATTTTCATTGGACAGTGAAGTCTAGAAGATTGAAAACAATTTTCTTATGCATCCTTCAATAACAAACCATTAATTTCTACATAGAAAATAAATACTAATATTTGAAATATTGCAGAATATTGGTAGCTTGGCTATTTGGAAGTTTGGTTGATTGCAGAGCTCGGCAAAATATTTACAAAATCTTTTACAGATAAACTGTTCATCATGTTTTGAACCAACCAATCAGATCATGACATCAATAATCAATACCCATTTGGACCTCAGAAAAGTATATGCCAGCATTCTGACGAGACCACACCCTGAACTGTGCACTGATGACGGCTTCCAGTTTGGAGCCAAAATGTCTGCATACATTTTGACAAGCTCGGCGAGCAATCAAACTTCCAAATACTACTATCTTAAGAATGTGTTCTTGAACCTTCAGTTTCTAACTATGGAACACAATTGATATGAAACAAAATGATGTACTAAAATCTAAATGAAAGACATTCAACAAAAGGTGTGACTGGCAAAAATAAGGAAACCAGAAGGTGAGAGGAAAACCTTTGTATTAAACCCTTGATCTTTCTTCATATCCTTTTAAACAGAGTGAAATATAGATTATTCAGATTGTACTTGGAAACCAGTGTATTTGACAATAAGGCTTTAAGCAGGCCAAAGAGTTTGTAAATCCATTTCATTTCTCACGTGGAAATCATAATTCTGCATACTATTAATTTTCTCTAACTAGATGTAGCTCAATTTCTAAGTTGGTACATTATGAGAAAATTTAAAATGTATGAAGCTGGTTTTTAATAGTATCATAACTGATCTACATTTACTTCTCATTGGTTTTTATCAATCCTATTAAAACTTCTGTGCAACAACTTGGTCTTTCCCCTTACCCCCCCCCCCCCCCACTCCATCAGCAAGGAGCAAATACTTCCACTAGTTGTCCATTCCAGAAATCTGAAACAGAAGTAGAAAATAAGTTCTCCTGAAAGTTCTACAATCAGAAAGAAACACTGCTCTTTTCTCCAAGATATTGGCTGACCTGCTGTGTGACCCCATTACTTTTCATCCTTGTACTTGATTTTCGAGTCTCACTTGCAAGAATATTCACATTCATTTAATGATCAACTTCTGATTTTAACAATAAATAGAAATCTGTACGGATGTGTCCACAAAGAACAAACTAAATCATGAAAGTTTTAACCCTTCACAGGTTTGAAGCAGTATGGACAGAGCACAAAGCTAGCTGAAGAACTATTAAGGTTTTGTACAATATTTGCACTTAACCAGAAACAATTACCTACTTAACTAGAGACTACGAGAACTAAAAAGAAAAGCTGATTGAAGTTAGAGGTGATAATGCAATGAATGGAACACCTGGATGAAAAGAAAAATAGATAGTTTCATCTAAATTAATCAGACTGAGTTTCAAAATAGAAATGATACAGTATGTATCAATTTGAATACAAAATATTCAAAAGCCAAAAGAAAATTGATTGAGACAGATGGAAGGCAATTACAGTCATTAATAATGTAAAGTTAACTAGTATTAAAACAAAGAATGAGATACTGCACAATAATTACAGTTTAGTACCAAAGGAGGTGGCTGTTGAAAATGAATATCCACACATTGTGAAAAGGTTACTCAATCTGAAAGTATCATAATTTAACTTCATTTTGCAAATTTAGTACATATTTACTGTATTACAACAGTTTCATGACATTGAAAGAATTTCAAAATGAGACATTCAGTAAGGCGCCATATTTTGGAAGTGAAAATATATTTCAGGTATCGATTTAAAGACATCTGTCATCACCTGAAATTATTGTATTATTCACATATAAACTAAAACAAATGCTGTTAACTTCACTAACATATTACAGCCTAATAAATTTATCACCTCTCCTCCATCATCCTCTGTGGTTAATTATGTTCAGGAGAATGGAATATTAAAGAAACAAGTTGTACCACATGAGATCTAATAACATTTTCCAAAATGTTCCATTAATAAGGGAGTTAAGTTGACCAAAATGGAATTTGTTAAAAAGTCTCTGGCAACTACATGACAGTGTCTACAATTAAATCTGCCCAACAACTTACACTGATACAGCAGTTTCTGCATAACTGGGAAGAAATAGAAAACTATACCTTATTTAAACGCAAGTTCAAGATAATTGTTCCACCACTGTCTCTTTTAGTATTCAAGTTCAACAGAAGAATTAAAGGATAGTCAGAGGTGACAAAAACATCTGGTCCATTTAAAACAAAAAATCTCACAGAGGTAATATCCAAAGCTTCCCGAAGAACAGGCTGATTATGAAAACACGATTTCCAATCATTATTTGCTTCAGTATTATTGATCTTCATGTTTAATCTAAACATATCCACATCGTTTATTAAACTTTTGCTTGACAGGGTGAAGTTTCTACTCATAATGGAAAAATATCCAGTATTCACAGGTGAACATACTGCAAGAGACAAGAAAGTTTACATTTCGATTACTTGTACAATGTAGACATCACTTTATTCATCAGGCAATATTAAATATTAAAAATTTCTAGATTTATTGCTCCTACATCACTCTCAAACACCTATTGCTAGTAATTCAACACTGTAATGTATCACGAAATTTAAAAACTGAATTGGTTGCCAAGTGCTGTTATTTTTATTGGTCAGCAGTCAAACCACATTTTATTAGAGGTTAATGAAAAGGAATGATATTGCTTCCCCCCAAAAAAATCTACAAGTTCAAAGTATATGTCACCATTTTCTTGCAGATTCCTTTTCTTGCAGGCATTCGCAGTAAATACAATAGAATTAATGGGTACAAACAATCAATGTGCAAATGACAACAAAGGTGTGCACTGAGGTCATAAAACATCAGTTTTGACCAAGTTTTTGAAAGTTACGACAATTTTATTACTGAAGATACACAAGTTTGCCACTTATCAATAACAGCTGTATTCAACATCACCACCCACTCACTAATAATCAACAAGCTTCAGAACCTGAGTTTCGGTACTCCCCTCTGTAATTGGATCCTTAACTTCCTTATCAGTAGACCACAGTCAGTACAGTTCAGAGATAAGATGTCCTCTTCACCGACAATCAACATAGGTACACCTCAAGGATGTGTGCTTAGTCCACTGCCCAACTGTCTATACACTCGTGACTGTGTAGCTAATCACAGTTCCAACTCCATCTCTAAATCCAGCAAAGACATCACTATTGTTGGCAAAATCTCAGATGGCAATAAAGAGGCACGTGGAAGGAGATAGGTTCATTGGCTGAATGTGCCGTAACAACAACCTTACACTCAACATCAGAAAGACCAAGGAAGTGATTGTGGACTTCAGGAAGGGTAAATCTGGAGAAAACACACCAGTCCTCATTGAGGGCTCGGTGGTGAGCAGCTTCAAGTTCATAAGTGTCAACATCTCCGAGGATCTCTCTCATATTGATGCAATCATGAAGAAGGCATGTTAGCACAGTTCTACATCCTAATAGTGCAGAACTGATAAGGGAATAATAAAGGTTTTCAGAGGCAGAGCAGCAAGAACACAGACTAACTAGAATTTGGGGAGACCAGCTATCATAAAGAAGACCCCTCCGGCTGTGGCAGAGAGACAAAGGCTCAGTTGTTTGACCAACAGAAGATCCCCTATTTCAGTGTGTAAGAAAAGTAGTTTAGATGAGCATTGTGGTCTAAAAGGAAAAAGGAAAATTCATGAATTATATGGATTATTTGCATTTGATATAACAGGTTGATACAATAAAGTTGCAAGCAGTTTAAATTAATTATAATTTGTGTGGTCATTCACCTAATCAAGTTAACATATTTGATGTCCTTTAGTTAGGCTTGAAAGGAAAAGACCCAGGACCACTTGACCTTCAAATTGAACTACCACATAGGTTAGGAGGTCAGAATATTAAAATAGGAAAGTAAATGTATAGTTATATACAAAAAATGTGAATACTGGTAAGAGTTTGAGAGAGAGGGAAAATAAAATAAAATGTTGGGGGAGCAGGGACAGGCATATTTGATACTTTACTCAGTTTCAGTTCAGTGTGAATGTGTGATAAGAGAAAAGGGAAAATGTGAATTGTAAACAGGGAAAAGTGGAAGTAGAAAAATGGAAGTGTCAGGATGTATGGACTGCAGGTTAGCACCAAATCAGAGGAGAATCAGCACTGATCATACCAAGTATTTAAAAAAGATAGAAAAGTTTCAAGGTCAGCTCTCAGAGTGGAGTGTTATTTGCACTTGGGGAGAGAAATAATGATACTGTAGATTGGGGTGTTTGTAGACAAGGTGACACACAATAGTGAGGTTAATTGGGGTTTATAATCAGGCTCCCTCCTAGGGCACTGAGCCGTCAGTACACCCTTCACCAATGGTGCCTGTGATAAGAATCCAGGGATTCACCAGAACTAAGGGGAAAGGTTGTAAGACAGTATGTATTCTACTCCTTTTGGTGTGGCCCTATTAAGTGCCATAGCTACAAATATACCAACGTGTGAATAGGGAGATAATCCTAGAGAATTTTGTCAGTGTATTCAGCAACATGGGATAACATGTGGCATGAATGAAGGAGAGGAGCAAAAGTTAACCCTTCTGTTTTTATTTCAATATTGCATTCTGGAGGAGCTGGCTCAAGGCTAGTGGGACTCTGGGTGAGTTACAAGATGCTATATTAGAAGCTATGGTGATTAATCACGGTGACATAATGGAAATTCTGCTTAAGTGTTTCTCTGCAAAAAAAAAGAGGGGGAACCAGCCCTCTGCATTTGTGATGAGATTGTAATTTTTTCCAAGAAATTCAACTCAACAACAGAGTACAAACTAGTTTGGAACCTTGGTGACCCACAGTACTGAGAAGGCAAAGAAAATGGGTGATGTTTGATCACATGTATCCTACAAAAACACACTGAGCATGGAGTCTTGAAAGGAAGCATGGACAAAAAAAAAACAAGGATCTAAAATCTAAGTATTTTCCCTCCAGTGAGTACATGGAATTATTTTAACTGGGAGTGTAAAAAACATTTTGAAAGAGGTTTCCCATAACCCAGACAGGTTTAAAAAAGTCAGCGTTTAGTAAAAGCTTCATGCAGGAGAACCCAAGTGTCAGGTGGTCAGGTGACAATACCACAGAAACAGAAGGGACTTTGGCAGCCAAAAATGTAGGAAATCCAGAACATTATGGTAAAAATGTTTGATTTGTGCCCAGTATTATTCAGATAGACTGGCTTGGGAAACAGCTTTAAAACACATACACCCTGTAGAAGGGTCATGGAATAAATTGAATTTGTGGGACCTTTATCCGCATCTCCCAATGGATTGAAATACATCCAGGCAATACAGGATACTTTCACCAAATAGATTGAAGCATCTCAACCACAGTTGAGATGAAACACATGCAAAATGTTTCACATTCTACAGGTCCATGGCCAATGCCATCTCCCTAGTCCTACACTCACCTCTATAGTATCTAGAGAGTAAACAAAACCTGTGTCAGACTATTGGGTACTGACTACAGCACTGCTTTCGATGTCATAATACTAAACCAACTCCTCTCCAAACCCCTAGACCTGGGACTCAACAGCTGCCTCCGCAGTCTGTTCATGAGGAAGTCCAGTTGCAATCAGTAAGGATGGGCAGCAAAACCTCCAGCACGATTATCCTCCACACTGGTAGCCCACAAAAGGTGCAATCTCAGCCCCATACACCACTACTCCCTATACAGTCACAAATGTCTGACCGGATTCTGCTCTAACTCCTCTGCATGTTTGGGATGATGGGTTATATACAAATACTTTATTGTCACCAAACAATTGATACTAGAGCGTACAATCATCACAGTGATATTTGCTTCTGTGCTTCACACTCCCTGAAGTACAAATCAAAGTAAATATAATAAAAATTTAAATTATAAATCATAATTAGAAAATAGAAAAGGGAAAGTACGGTAGTACAAGTCAGGTCCAGATATTTGGAAGGTACGGCCCAGATCCGGGTCAGGACCTGTTCAACAATCTTATCACAGTTGTAAGGAAGATGTTCCCAAATCTGGCTGTACATATCTTCATGCTCCTGAACCTTCTCCCGGAGGGAAGTGGGACAGAGTGTGTTAGCTGGATGGGACTTATCCTTGATTATCCTGGCAGCACTGCTCTGACAGCGTGCAGTGTAAAGTGAGTCCAAGGATGGAAGATTGGTTTGTGTGATGTGCTGGGCTAGGTTCACGATCTTCTGCAGCTTCTTCCGGCCTTGGACAGGACAACTTCCATAACAGGTTGAGACGCACCATATCTCAAATAACAATGATTCAGAGTTCAGGAAGGAGACAGCAAGCCTGGTGACAGTAATGACAGCAACCTTTCCCTCAATGCCAGCAGAAGAGGGGCTCGTTGACTTCAAGAAGTGGGGGGGGGGGGGGGGGAGGAGGGGATCAACAGAGCACGTGCCCAAGTTTACATTCATCAAGAGAATTAAAAGCTTCAAGGAGCTAGGAGTGAATATCAGCAATAGCCTGTCCTGGTCCAACTATATTGATGCTGTAGCCAAGAAAGCTCATCAGGCTAAAGAAATCTGGCATGCCCCCTTTGACCTGCACCAATTTTTAACTGGTGCACTATAGAAAGTTTTCTATTCAAGTGCATCATAGCTTGGGATAGGAGCTGCTCTGCCTTTGACCACAAGAAACTGCAACATTATGAACACAGCTCAGCACATCATGGAAACTACCTTTTTGTTCTTAGAATCTGTCTACATTTCTGGCTGCCTCAGTAAAGCAGCCAGCGTAATCAAAGACACCACCAACCCAAACATTCTCTCCTCTGCCCTCCCTCATTGGCCAGAAGACAAAAGCCTGAAAGCACACGTCACCACCGGGCTCAGGGATGATATGAGTAATGGGAGCAACATGCACAAAATAGTGCACCCTAACACTTTCACCATCATTCTGGGAGATTTTAACCAGGCCAGTATGAAAAAACAAATCACTAAGCAACTACCATCAAAAGATGACTTGCAATACCAGAGTAAACAACACACTGGACCATTGTTACACCACCATCAAGAATGCCTACCGTGCTATTCCACACCCTCACTTCAGGAAGTCAGATCACCTAGATGTACTTCTACTCCCTGAGTATAGGCAGAGACTGAAGACTGCAGCACCAGCAGTGAGGACCAAAAAGGTATAGGCAAGGGAAGCACAGGGACGCCTACAGGACTGCTTTGAATCAGTGGACTGGACTGCATTCAGGGATTCATCTTCAAATCTGGATGAGTGCACTGCAGTTGTTACTGACTTCATTAAAACTTGTGTGGATGAGTGTGTGCCCACAAAGACATACTGTACATTCCCAAACCAAAAATCTGTGGATGAACCAGGAGTTAAGTCATCTGCTAAAGGCTAAATCTGTGGCGACCCAGGCCTGTACCAGAAAACCAGGTATGATTTACGGAGGGCTATTTCAAGGACAAAGAGACCATTTTGAACGAGGTTGGAGATGACATCGGATGCATGGCAACTCTGGCAGGGTCTACAAGACATTATTTCCTACAAAGCAAAACCCAATAACATGAATGGCAGCGATGCTTCACTACCAGATGAACTCAGTGCCTTCTATGCACACTTTGAAAGGGAGAACACAACTACATCTGTGAAGATTCTTGCTGCACCTGATGACCCTGTGATCTCTGTCTCAGAGGCTGATGTTAGGCTGTCTTTAAAGAGAGTGATCCCTTGCAAGGCAAAAGATCACAATTTAGTACCTGGTAAGGCTCTGAAAACCTGTGCCAACCAACTAGCGGGAGTACTTAGACATTTTCAACCTATCACTGTTTTGGACGGGAGTTCCCACTTGCTTCAAAAAGGCAACAATTTTACCAGTGCCTAAGAATAATAATGTGGGCTGCCTAAATGACTATCGCCCAGTAGCACTCACATCTACAGTGGTAAAATGCTTTGAGAGGTTGGTCACGACTAGACTGAACTCCTGCCTCAGCGAGGACCTGGACCCATTGCAATTTGCCTATCGTCACAATAGGTCAACAGTAGACACAATCTCAATGGCTCTATACCTATAAACACCTATATCAGGATGCTGTTCATCGACTATAGCTCAGCATTTAAACCATCATTCCCACAATCCTAATTGATAAGTTGCAGAACTTGGGCCTCTGCACCTCCCTCTGCAATTGGATCCTCGACTTCCTAACCAGAAAACCATAATCTGTGCGGATTGGTGATAACATATTCTCTACGATCAACACTGGGCACCTCAGGGGTGCGTGCTTAGCCCACTGCTCTACTCTCTATATGCACATGGCTTGGCATAGCTCAAATACGATCTATAAATTTGCTAACGATACAACCATTGCTGGTAGAATCTCAGGTGGTGACAAGAGGCCGTACAGGAGCAAGATATGCCAACTAGTGGAGTGGTGCTGCAACAACAACCTGGCACTCAACGTCATTAAGACGAAAGAGCTGATTGTGGACTTCAGGAAGTGTAAGATGAAGGAACACATACCAATCCTCATAGAGGGATCAGAAGTGGAGAGAGTGAGCAGCTTCAAGTTCCTGGGTGTCGAGATCCCTGAGGATCTAACCTAGTCCCAACATATTGATGTAGTTATAAATAAGGCAAGACAGCAGCTATACTTTATTAGGAGTTCGAAGAGATTTAGCATGTCAACAAATACACTCAAAAACTTCTATAGGTGTACAGTGGACAGCATTCTGACAGGCTGCATCACTGTCTGGTATGGAGGGCTAGTGCCCAGGACCAAAATAAGCTGCAGAGGATTATAAATCTAGTCAGCTCTAACCTGGGTACTAGCCAACAAAGTAACCAGGACATCTTTGGGGAGTGGTGTCTCAGAAAGGACCTCCAGTACCCAGGGTATGCCTTTTTCTCACTGTTACCATACTGGCAGGAGGTACAGAAGCCTGAAGGCACACACTCAGTGATTCAGGAACAGCTTCTTCTCCTCTGCCATCTGATCCCTAAATGGACATTGAATCTTTGGTCACTACCTCACTTTTTTTTCCTCCCCATATACAGTATTTCTGTTTTAGCACTTTTTTAAAAAATCTATTCAATATATTTAATTGATTTCTTGTTTATTTATTATTATTTTTTTCTTCTCTCTGTTAGATTATGTATTGCATTGAACTGCTGCTGCTAAGTTAACTAAATTTCATGTCACATGCTGGTGAAAATAAACCTGATTCTGACTCTGATTTTGGTAGTGTTACGAATGTGAAGCAACTCTGAGGGGCCGAAGGGTACAAAGTTGCCCCCTCCTTTTTGAGAATCGCAAGATCGCTATTAATTCAGGTCTGGGACCCAGGAAATGAGAGAGACATTCAGAATACACAAGGTTTGGAATGTGTCCTGAACGGAACCACTGATAACGGCCATTGTCCCTTGGAGACGGAATTGTGTATTGAGAACTGTACTATTCATTGAAACCCCTCAGGGGACAACCAGAGTGGGCTGGTTGAGGGATTGCATCATCCCAACCTGATTGACATCTGAGACCCCGAGAGTAAGGATAAAAGAGGGGACTGGGGAACAACCCCTTTAGACGTACCAGGAGAAACACCAGAAATCCCGTGACAGCGTTTTATAGCAAAAGCCGATGGGGGGCTCGTGTGCGTCCTCCCTTGACTGGGTGGCGGGCTCATCACGGAAGAATGGTTTAACTAAAGGAGAGGCCACACTTGAATGGCCACGGCAACGAGACACCTGACGGATCAAAATCATAAAGGTTGGAAAAACCCGTAGCGGTAAATGTTCCCATGATCTCTCTCTCTCTCCAACAATTGCAACACAGCAGTCCCCAATGGCTGCAGCCTGCATGAACTGAGTGAACTTTATATTTCCATCATTCAATACATTATCCCCTAGACAACTATAGAGGTTACTTCTTATTGTTATACCCGCACTTTTAGATTTAGTATTGACGACGTATGTTATCTGTATATTTGCATTGATATTATTTTTGTGTATTTTTACTAATAAATACTGTTAAAAATAGTATCATCAGACTTCAACGGACGTCTCCATCTTTGCTGGTAAGTGATCCAGTTACAGGGTTCATAACAGTAGAAAGAATTAGCCCTTTATTCAAAATAATAGCAGATGAGGAAATGTTGAATTCTGTATTATTAGCATTCTGCAGCTCAAAGTGTGGATTAATAGAGAGAAACAAGCATGGTTTTGTTAAAGGAGTCAGAGAGGATTGATGAGTGCAATGTATCTCAAAACACCTTGGATACACTCACACATAGGTTTATCTACAAAACTGAAACCCAAGATTAACAGAAGGGGAACTCTGGGACAAAAAGAGATTACAGGTCTACAATTCATTTTCAATCCAAAGGCAGGTCCACAATGGTGTTTCTCATGGGACAATAGACTACTCTTGAGTACACATTGGGCAGAAACTCTCTAGCCTTGGCTAATACTTCTACTGGCATGTGTTGAGCTCATTATTTACTAACTGACTCAGAACTACTGAGCATAATGCTGGGAAATTGCTACTCAGGTCCTGCCCCAGATTAGCGCTCATGCAGAATCCCATTGATTTCAAAAGGGATTATGGGTCTGCATCAAAAAAGCAAAGGGAAGGTTTTTAAAAAAATTTTAGTTTAATGTTTTTGAAGCACAGTTGATTCCAGATAATTGCGACAACTCTGAGAATAAAAACTAATTGAGAAAATAGCAAGGATTCCCTTTATTTATTTGGGGCAGGAGACTGTTGCTGAAGTTTCTAACTAGCATCAGTCGCTTACACTTGAATGGCCATTAGACACAATACCAGGCTTCAAGCAAATAGTTGTGTGTGTTTGTGTTCAAAACGCAGCAATTTTTGTTACTGATGTTGATGAGAAATAAGCAGCAAGTCAGTTCAGAACTGCTTTGCTCGCTGTGGTTTCAAGCATTCAAGCTTGGAGATGCCACAAACTGCCAGGGGTGAAAATGAAATGACTTCACTACTTCACCAGTTTAAAAATGACAAAGATTTGAAGGTATCAGCAACAATTTTGAATGTTACAATGAAAATCTGGAGGATGCAATTGTCAACAACATTGTATTAAGGCAGCCCATTATCTGCACTCGATGTCTGCACTGATTTGTTCATTTACAATCAAAAGAATGCAACTTGGATGAATTCGTCCATCGATAACTAATGCCATTGGTAGTGTTCTAATTTGTTCAGTAGTTTGTTTAAATACATAATTTGTTACTCAGTTTGTCTTTTTTCTAAATACCTTCTTAACTATCTCCATGAAATTTCAGTTAATTGGGGCAGCCACTTAATTGGGCCAAAATGAACTGATCCCAATTAACCAGAATCCAGTGTATTCCCAATTCTTTCATTATTTCTATTTAACTAAATTGTTATTTGCATCAATTTTAACAGGTTTTTAGATATACTGATCTAGAGGTTATGGTGAGCTAGTGAAATAATGCCTTTGCATAATGCCCCAGGAAAGCTCACAGGCAACAATATCCAGCAAAAAAACAAGGACCAGCTGAACATATTCTGTCAATTAATAACTTGGACTTGGATACATCAGACTGAAGTTTTGCAGATGATAAAATTTGGAAACCCAATAAACACTGAGGAAGATAATAATTCAAATGAACATTTAAAAAAATCAGTAGAGCAGGCAGACCTGTGCCAAGTGAAATTTCATATGGAGAACTGCAGAATGATACATATTGGTAGAAATAACGAGGGAAGACAATATGAGGGAATGGTCCAAAGCATTAATGAGGATCTCTACCGCCCATCCCACCATCTCTTTGACCCACGAATGTCAGGAAGGAGGCACAAGAGCATCAAGTCTAGGATTGCCAGTCTGGGTAACAGCTTCTTCCCTTGGGCTGAGAGACTAACGAATACCCTGCCAGCACTGAGGTCTCACCACCAGAACAGTGAGCTGGTTACTACATTGTTTACTTGTGCTGCACACTACATGCACTCATAATTTACTAACTTATTTGTGGTAATATTTTGCTTTGTGTGTTGTGAGTTATATACATTTTGGTGAGTGTGCAGTGATCCGGAAGAACGTTGTTTTGCTTGGCTATGTACGGTCAGATGACAATAAACTTGAACTTAATCTAAAAGATACAATTTTAAACAGCATCCAGGAACTGTGGATGTTTTGAATGAGACATTAAAGAAAGTAAGACTTGCTGAAAAATAGTTTAAAAATATACCACATCCTGGGTGTCATAAATATTATCAAAAGAGAAAAAAGGATAAAATGAGAAAAAAGGATAAAATCATGTTGAAGTGAAATGGGCAGTCTCAAAAGAAATATTGTGTCTAATCCTAGTCATCAAATTTTGCAAAGCACATGAAGGCTGGTTATACAAAAAAGATAAACAAAAGATTAAAAGGAAAATTAAACAAAAAAAAATAAAATCAGGGTAGAGAAGAATTACAAACTTAAGATTACTGGTAAAATAAAAACCAAAGATAACAAAAAGAAACCTTTTAATCATACTATTTAGGATCTGAAATATACTCATTTCAAAAATAAAGTCAACAAATGCTTGAAAGGAAATAACCACCCTTACAAAGAGCTGGTACCTGCCTCCTCCTCTATTGCAGTGATTCACAGACTATAAACTCAAAAATTCTGATTCCAAAATTGAACGTACCTGTTAAAGAAGCTTCAACATCAAAGGAGACAATCCAATTTGTGTTGCTGTGTTCAACTGCGATTTGCAACCATTTCATCCAAGGTGGCGAGTCCAGTGTTTTTCTGCACTTTGCACTTTCACTGCAATTTACAATCTTCAAGTAAGATTTAGGTAATGAATTTGAACCTATTACAAGACGGACAGGACAAGTTTCCACAGCGTGGTTGTTGATTGTGCAGTTTGTTAGCTGAATGGCAAGTTCTGCAGTATTTTCAGGAATAAAAATTCTGAAAGGAAGCAAACAGACAGTGTATTTGTGCTCAGTTTTGATCATCTAAAACTTAACTGTCTAAGGATGCTAAAGACTTACTTCAAGTTTGCAACTGGATGAAGAAGAGAAACGGTCATCTGCAATGAAGTATTTGGTTCAAGAATAGGCACATTAATCAATCGCTGAACAAACATCTGTGGCTGAAATACGTAGGAGCACTTGGCAGAGAAGCCCTGTTGAAAAACACAAATACTTATACCTGGAAATGTGTCAGCTTTTGTAGTCAAATATTAATAAATGAATGCAGTTACAGATTTGATGGCACAAGGGTTAAACTACTGCACTCTTAATGCAAAGGCTAGAATGAATAATCATGGCTCAATCTGAATAGCAATTTGAAAGTCAGAATTATGGAAGTGGAAAAAATGTAGAAATACAATTGCAATCTCACAATTGTTGAATTCTAACTTTACCCTTCAATGTGCCAAACCAAATTATTACAAACTATTACCTTTTTTCATAGCAAAGTTTTATTAATTTATGTAATTTTGCCAATAAAAATATTGTACACCAGTATGTTCTCCCACCACAGTCATTATGGAGCAAAACATTAAGAAGATACAACCTACAGTACTGTCTTAATACAGAGCACTTCATTATACCATTTTATCAAATGTACCATAGTTCTTGTCCCATTCCCCCAAACTAAATACATTGTTCCATTCTCTGGATTTAATGACTGTAAGATTGTGTAACACACTGTAATGTTTCACTGCTAATGTAATGGCTTCTCTGTAGCAGCAGCATTTGGGTTATGACTAGAGATAACGGGGACTTCGGAATGTGTGCCATCCATTGAGAGGCATGTTGTCTCTTCTTATATGAGAGAAAGTATTCACGTTCTTTAGTTGGCAAGAGATGAAGAGAGAAGACACAAGTGGAGAAAGATGGTAGACTGCCGGACAGAATGGTCTTGGAGCGAGGGTCTGAGGGTCAGCAACGCTCGAAAGAGGTTGATGGGGAACAAATGGACGGAAACGTGAGCTCTCATATGCACATTAGACTGCTTCATTAAAATAGGCCCTTCTTTAAAAATTTTCTTTACTAACCCTACAGTCAGATTAGCAAGGGATTTCCAAGATAGGTACACTGCCTTGAAAAAGTATTCAGTCCCCACAACTATCTTCACATATTGCTGGCTCATTTGTTAAATTTGAAATATATTTAAGTAGGATTTTTGAGCTAATCTACAAAACAATGTGCACATCATGTCAAATCAAAAAAAATTCCAAAAGCTGTCAATTTGCTAAAAATTCAAAACCAAAATAGTGAAACTGTAAAGTGTTAATTTCCTTTGTAATTCCAACACTTTCCTCAGGTGCACTATACTGTATTACCTTACCATCTCTCTTAATTTGTTGATGAAGGAAGTTGAAGGATCATCTGTTTTTAATGAATTCATAGAAGTAAATACCCTTCTCTCTGCAAGTTCCAACAATAGGGTAGGTTTTCAACAGACCAAACCAAAATGAATACAAAACAGTATTCATAACAAGTCAGGGAAATAATAATAAAAAGCACAAATCTGGGAAGGCTACAAGACCATCTCAATGGCACTGAACATACCTTAAAGCTCAGTTCAGCCGATCGTGAAAAATATTAAACCACACCCACAATGCCAGGGTCAAGCCGTCCCTTAGTCACCACAGAAGAATGGCACTTGTAAGATAAGCTACTGTGACGCAGAAGTCAGTGGCTACGACTGGAGATGAATTTCATGGTTCCACAATCTCTAAGGCCTTATACAAAAGGGTATTTATGGAAGAGTGGCAAGGAAGAAGCCCTGGCTAAACAAAAAGCATTTCCTGGTCTGTAAGGACTTTACAAAGCATCACGTAAAAGATATTGCAAAGATGTGGATGAAGGTCTTGTAATTGGATGAGACTAAAGTGGAACTCCTTGGCCTCAACACTAAGCAATACATGTGACATAAATCTAGTACTGCGCATCAGCCAGGTAACACCATACCTACTGTGAAGTATGATGGAGGTAGCCTCATGCTCTGGGGATGCTTTTCAGCAGCAGGGACTGGAAATCTGGTCAGGATTGACGGGAAGATGAAAACTGATGAATACAGAGAAATCCCAACTGATGCCCTTGAGTGACCCAGTCAGAAGCCTGACCTTAACCCAATCGAATACAGTATCTCTGCCAAGACCTCAAGATTGCTGTCCATTGCCGTTCCCCAACAAACCTACACGCTGCTTGAGCAATTTTGCTAGGAGGAACGGACAAATTTCGCTCCATCACATTATGCAAAGCTAATAATTACTTATCCAAAGAGAGCACAATCTAATAGCTGTGATAGGTAATCTGACTATGTACTGAGCAAAAAGGGGTCAGGGGGAGGTGGTGAATACTTTTGAGCTGCTGACATTTTCCATGCTTTAAAATTTTCCTTTTTTATGGGCCTCTACTGTAAAAAAAAAGGAGCATGTGATTCTCAAATAAAAATTCTCAGTTAAATTGATCAAAATCCCTGGTTGTAATATTCATTTATGTGAACAAAGGGTTGTGGGCTGAAGGCTTCTACATGGCCCTGTAAATGCAGAGTCAAGTGAATTAGTGACTAAGGAACCTGCACCCAAGCAAATCACTTCTGTAGAAAGGCTGTGCCTGTGAGACCCATTAACCAGAAAGAGCTAATGCCAGAGTTGGTATTCATGATAGTTGCAGGGACACAGGGAGGCAATGATAGCAGAATGCAACAGATCATTATTTGTGCATGTACCTCTGACAATGATATTGCTGAGAAGGAGGCAATAGATTCTAGAAAACCATCAATCCGCCACCAGCATTCTGATCTAAATACAACAGCAAGTGGGATGCAGCAACAGAGCTGAAGTTGAGAGAATGAGGTGGATTTTGGGAAAACCAGCTCAAGTTCTGACTTAGAATGCCGCATAAAAATAATTCCAAAATGAGGTAATTATTAGTTTCACCTCTTAACAGGGCTGTTAAACTACACCTCGACATCCATGACACGTCGAGTCTGCATTCTTAACATCCTGGTATTTGAAAATATATGTCACATCCGTGTTAGTACAAAAGAGTGACACTACTAAAATAAATAGCAAACTGACAAATGAAAAGGTGTACAAAGCATAGCATTTATCCCATTACCCCATATAATGCAATAGGTTGGTGAATCAACATGCAAAACCATAATATTTCAAAACTCAAGTGCTTAGTCACTATAAGTATTTACTAAAAAAAAACTTCTCCACAAAAGGAAATGAAATTCACAAACTCGCCTCAAACTTTAATGACTAAACAGGAAATTCTTTGAACAAAATTGTCAATGAATATCTCAAGCTGAAAGAATCATTCCAACAGTCATCTTCATTATTTGAACATTAAAGTATGGTTTTCAGACAAAATGGTATACTATACCTTCACTTCAATTTTGCCACCATCTTTTGGTAGGTGTGCAGCTAAAAACCAGTCACCTGGAACAGGTTTAGAAATGTTTAAGAAAGTACTGGTCTGATCACTGGACACCAATGGTATCGTAAGGTTAAATGAAGGGAGAGCAATGGTGTTTAGTCCAAACTTGGTTTGTAAAGGATTGATTACTGGAGGGGCACCAGCCCGAAAATGGCTGTTAAAGAAAATGAAGTAAATTAGATCAAACGGCATTGAGCAAAAGCTACTTATACTTGACAAGAATGTTAACTATGGAGTCGTATACCTAGAAATTTACAAAATTACAGAGAATAACCTTAAATTATATATTGACATAAAATACAATTATTAATACTGTGAATTCATTCCTTAGTCTGCCTTTTCAAATTTATTGGTTACACTTAAATGTTAACTTATTAAACATTATTTTATATCCAAGTTTGCAAAATCTTACATACATAGTTACATTAACATTTTGGCATCCCTTTGATTTTGAGGCTTGTAAAATCCATCTCATTAGCACAGTGTTTTCTGGCACTTGGAAGACAAATAGACGTGCACTTCCATACCAATTATACAAAGAAAGTTTTTGAGGAGCTTGAGAATAATATTCTGATACATACATTGGGCCTATAAAACAAGGAAAAGAGTTCATATGCACGTGACTTTAAACAATTTAAAATACACAGGTATACAAGCATTAACAAACTTGCAAAGATCTTCATTTACCAAAAGGAAAATTTTAAAAAGTGTTCGCTTACTAATTTAAAAATATAGCTTGAGTTTAAGAGGAAACCACAAAACCAATTTAAACATAAACATACCCAAAGGAATATAAATACATTATCTTCAGTCATAAAGAGCAGATAACAATCCACACTATATCAAAGCAAATCACCTTTGTACTACACTTTAAGCATGTCTATCAATATTTTAAAACAGTTACAATTACAAATATGTAATCTATATAACTAGGAGCCCACTATTGCTGACTGCCTTTGATATTATTTTACATTACCTTGCCTCAACTTTCTCCACTACATGGACAACTGTATTGGTGTTTTGTCCTGCACTTATGTAAGACTCATCAACTTTATCACCTTTGCTACTAATTTCATTCCTGTCATCATTTCAGACACTTCTCATTTCTCTGAATCGGTCTAACTTCATCTCAAGAGACAAATTATCCATTAACATCTACAATAAACCCACTGACTCCCCGAGCTATCTCAACTACAGCTTTTCCCCTCCTGAGTACTGCAAAGATGCCATCCCTTTCTCTCAGTTTCACCTCACCATTACATATATTCTTAAGATGAGACTTTCTTTTCCAGGATATCAGAAAAGTCCTTTATCAAGAAACATGGCTTCCCCTCTCTCACAGCTGAGGAGTCTTCATTTGCATTTCCTCCATTTCTTGGATGCTCATTGTCACCAGCTGCCCCATGCACCCCAGAGAGAAGGCAGGCAGATTTTATTTCATCCTCACCTTCACCTCATTTGCTTCGACATCCAGGATACAAGTTCAATTGCCATTTCCATGATCCAACCATCAGCCTCATCTATACATCTCGCTCGTTTTTCTAATTTCACAGGGACTACTCTCACTATGCCCTGTTGGTTCCCTCATTACTTCCCAGCCACTGCTCTCCACCCCAACACTTCCACCTGCAATTATCATAGGTGCAATACTTCTCTCAACACCACCATACAGGGACCCAAACAACCCTTCCAGGTGAGGCAGAGAGTCATATGCACCTCATCCAACATCATCTATTGCACTCAGTGCTCTCAACGTGGACTTCTGTCCATCGGGAAGCCCAAGCATTGACTCAATGACTGTTTTACAGAGCATGCGCTATTACAAGCTTCAGAGTGTATTTGATTTCAACCCTCTTTCCCATTCCTACACTGACCTGTCTCTCCTCACCCTTCTCCACTGCCATAGTGAGGCTAATACAAACTAGAAAACAACTCTTTGCCTTCCCCTTGGGTAGCCTACGACTCAACAGTATTAATGATAAATTTTTGGGAAAGATGGGTATGGATTTGATATTTGAGAAAGGGAAGAAAAAAAACTCATGTCTTCAAAGCATATTCTTCTTTTTGTTAAAAGGTTCCCCATGCTTCTTTGTACTTTGTCTCACTTCAGTGAGAAAGCATTCAATCAGAAGCCATATAGAAGATTAATGCACAAGAGGGCACAAAATAGGGGGCAGTTGATAAAGAAGTGAAAACAAGGAATCAGAATATTAATGGATTCTTTTTGTATTGGCAGTCCAGTAACTAGTAGGGTGAAAACACAAATCAATGCTGGGCCCTTATATGTTTACAACTTGTATTGATAGATGAAGGGAATAAGAAAATTGCAGCCAAATTTAAAAAATAACACAAGGATAAATGGGAGACAGGCTGCAAGAAGTCACTACAAGCCTTCAAAAAAATTAAAGGTAAGTGAGTGAGCAAGAAGTTGGCTGCCAGAATACAATGTGGGAAATGCAAGGGTATTCAGTGGGATAGGAGAATGAAAAACAAGCTATTCAGCAAACTTTAAACAGTGAGAGACCAAACACTAAATGCTGCAGTGCAGAGAAGTTATGGGCATCCTGCACATTAAGCACAAGAAAATGGTATGCTAATGCAGGAAGTAATTAGAAAGGCTTATCAAACAGTAACCTTTACTGAAAGAAGTACAGAACATGGCAAAGTAGAAAGGTTCTGATGCATTATTGCAGGGTATTGGTGAGATCACAGCTGGAATACAGTAGTTTAGTTTTCCATATTTAAGGGGAAATGTGCTTACAGTGGAATCAGTGCAGAGAAGATTGCCCAACTTGACCTCTGGGATGAAAGACATGAGCTAAAAAGGTTTGAACTAGTTGGGTCTACTCCATTGAAAAAAAGAACGAGAGGTAATCTTATTGAAACAGAAGATTCTGATGAGGTTTGACAGAGTGGATGGTGAGAAGAGTGTTTTGCTGCAAACTGGGGGGGGGGGGTGTGGCACAGGTTTTGAATAAGTGGTCACCCGTTTCAGGGAGATGGGGCAGAAATTCCTCTTTCAGAGAAGCATGCATCTTTGGAGTCTCTATCGCAGAGAATTATTGAGGCAGAACCATTGAAAATATTCAAAATGGAAACTGAAAGACGATTTAAACCAAAAAGCCAATCAAGAATTATGAAGAAAACAATGTGGTTTATGACCAAGACCAGATCGACCAGCATCTTACTGAATCGTAAAAAAGGCTTAAGGGACCGTCAGGCCTAATCCTGGTCTTGATTTTTGTGCTGGTCTTTTTTTGCAATACTCCCCTCTGAGTATTCTAACATACATTTAAACAATGAAAATTCAGTTCTACAATTTCATCACTCTAAACCAAGAAACCACACCCTTAATTTTAAACCCAGACTTTGAACCTTATCTAACCTGTTTCTGGAAGATGAGACAGAAATTGGCAAACTTCCCAGAAAAATATTGTACTTCATTTGTTTTTAAACTCAATAGAAAAACAAAGATAAAGTACAGTATTGTTATGTGTGTGTATAATAATATGGAACCCTAAGGGCTACACCAAGTCTAGATTCAAGATGGTGTCAGAGGCATTTTGCAACTTTTCAGGATCACAGTTAGGCTTCTGCTATTTCAGAAGGTAATCCTGCAAACCTGGAACTCTGGTGGACAGACTAATTGATTTGAATTCATTGAATGGTACTCCTAATAACTACCAAAACTCATTTCATTACACTATTTTATAAACATTTTACGCAACAGTATAATAAATTCTCCAATAAACCTGACGAGTTTAAAGGGAACAGGAAAAATACAAGTACTCCAGACTCTGTCTCCTGCCACAAACCTGCCCAGGGTCCTGATCCCTGGCATTCCAGACCCCAAACCCCTGATCCAGCCACACCACTGAACACATAGTCACAAATCCAGCCCCAACTGCAGTCTGAACCCCTGCTTCTGCATGCACAAATCAAAAGCACTAGGAATCCCCAGCTCATTTCAGACTGAGTGAGGTACATGCCAAACCATCAGGAGTTTCAAACCATCAAATACCGACCATCAGTGCTTTTTGTACTGTTCAGACGACTGTATAAAACCTTCATCAAGGATACAGAGACACACTAGGAGCTACAAGTTGGTTACTAATTGTCACTTCACAGTCAATGACATTACTCTGCAGTGTCAGATCACAGTGGCCACCCCCACTCACTTCTCCCCCCCCCAAACAAATGAGTAAAACCCAATGACTCACCATTAACTATGCTCCTCTCCCCCACTCCCACATTGCAGCCACTTACCTACTCACACTAAAATCCCCTAGTGACAGTGGAGAACTCAACACCCCTACCCACCTTCCTGCAACTCTCCGTGACAACAGTGGGACCACTCAACCTCCTCACCCTCACTTGATTCCCTCTGACAACAGTGTGGCCTCTCAACTCTCCCTGCACCCACCCACCACCCATCCCTGCTTGATGCCCCTGGCAATAATGCAGCCACTCATGCCAAAGCCCATTCAATTCCCCCTGCCAGCAGTGGAACTGCACAATCACAACCCACCCCCACCTTCCCTCCATTCCCCAATCCAACAGTGCGGCTACTCACCCCCTCACTCCCCAGCACACACAAACACACAGTTAATCTATCACCCACTCCGACCACAGCATTACCAAACCCCTCTTCCCCGGATTGCTCATTGAAGGAAGGTTGACAGCACAGGACGAGCTCTCAGCCTGATCCCGTGGCCCGGAGGTGACGGTTGGTAAACCGGCCGGTCTCGACGGGAGCTGGGGTGACCGATCTTGCTGAGATCTCCAGCTGACCCGACAGCGACGGGACGGGACGGGACGGGGCATTTCGGGCAGCCGCCGTGTTGACAGCGCTTCCGCCGGTCGCCCCCTTACCAGCCAGCCGAGCCCCGCCATTCTCCAGCATCAGCCCAAGGAGGCTCAGGAACCAAGAGACAGCCCGCCACGACACCATGGCTGTGGCTAACCGTCAACAATGCCGGACTCTCTTCCCCTTCCGCAGAAGGCCCGCTGACGCAACCGGGGCCGTGACGTCACGGGACGTGGCCCGCCGGGCACCTGGCGCACGGGCGCGCACCTGACCGACACCTGAGCAGCGAACACCTGGAGCAGCCGCCTCCGCTCGTCACTGAGAGCGCTGCCAGATCCGTTGAGAAGTTTTATTAACCCAAATATTTACTTCTGGGTCAATGAACGGGGAAAGTAATGACGGGATCTCTGGCACTAAGGCTGGCTCTGTGGCTCAGACGGGAGGTGGGGGGGGGGAGAGAGATGGTGGCTGAAGAGGTTTCGACAGGTGACAGTGAAGAACTTAGAGGCGATTTTGTGGACTCCCGGGCAGTACGTTGCTTCCCAGGTGCCAGGGTCAGGGACGTCCCACAACAGACTCACAGCATTCTTAAGGGGAGAAGAGGAACAGCCAGAAGTCGTGGTAAATTTGCTAGCAACGACATAGGCAAAACAAAAGGGGTGGTGGGTGAGGTCAGGAAGATAAAATAAAGGGAGCTCGGTAGGAAGTTGAAAGGCTGGACCTCAAGGATAGTATTCTATTGATTGCTGCCTATGCTATGCACCAGTGAAAATAAGAATGGGATGATTTATCGATCGAATGTGTGGCTGAAGAATTAGTGTAGGGGGTGAAGTTTCAGATTTGTGGATCATTGGGATCTCTTCTAGGGAAGGTTTGATTTGTGCAAAAGGGACCGGGTACTTTTGAACTCCGAAGGGGTTCTTGCAAGCAGGTTTTCTAGAGCTAAGGATGATTTAAACTAGGTTGACAGGAGAATGGGAACTAGAGTAGTAAGTCAAAAGATGGGGCAGATGGTGTAAAGGTAGATAGAACAGGTAGAGACACTGCGAGGTAAGACAGACAGTCAAAAGAGCGTCATTGCTGGATGGGTTGAAATGTGCCTATTTTAATGCAAGAATTATCAGGAGCAATGCTGCTTAATTGGGAGCATGGATCAGTACACGCAACTACGACATTGCGGCCATTACAGAAACACTGTTGTTGGAAAACAGCATCCATCATCAAAGATCCTCACCACCCGGGTCATGCACTTTCCTTTCTATTGCCATCAGATGGAAGACATAAGAGCCTCAGGACTCACAGCACCTGGTTCAAGAACAGTTACTACCCCCTCAACCACCAGGCTCCTGAACAAAAAGGAGTAGCTAAGCTCACTTGCCTATCCATTGAGATGTTCCCACAACCAATGATCTCACTTTAAGGACTCTTTATCTTTTTATTTCATGTTTGTGTTATTTATTGCTATTTATTTATATTTGCACCTGCACAGTTTGTTGTCTCTGCACTCTGGTTGATCTTTCATTGATCCTGTTATATCCTGAGTATGCCCACAGGAAATTGAATCTCAGGGTTGTTTGTGGTGACATGAACGTACTCTGATAAGAAAATTTACTTGAACAAGGAGAAGAATGGCTGCTGGATGTTTCAGAGTTTAGATGGTTCAAAAGGCAATGGGGTGGGCAGGGAGGTAAGAGAGGTGGGAGTAGCATTACTTATCAGAGGCAGTAACAGGTGCAGAAAGTGAGGATGTTTTGGAGGAATTGTCTACTGAGTCAGTGTGGGTGGAAGTCAGAAGCAGGAAGGGAGCAATTACACTGTGAGCAATATTATACAGACACCCCTCCCATGGCAACAGAGAAACTGAGGAGCAGATCAGATTGCAGCTTTTGAGAAATTGCAAATATCATGGGACTTATTTTGCCAAGGGTGACTTCAGCTTCTTGGATTCTGATTGCCACTTCCTTAGTGCAAAAGATGTTGATTGGGTAGAATTGTTTGGAGTGTCCAGGAAGGATTCCTGACACAAAATGTAGACAAACCAGCTAGAGGAGAATCCATACTGGATCTGGTATTAGGCAATGAAACTAGTCATGTGACAGTTCTCTCAGTGGGTGAGTATTACAGAGAGTGAGCATAGCTGACATTTACCATAGCTTTTGACAGAGATAAGAGCAGACAATATGAGGAAGTACATTATTTAAGTGGGGGAGGCAGGAACTTGGGAGTGTAAATTCAGAACAATTGCATTACAAATGCACAATAGAAATGTGGAGGTTGCTTAGGGGGTACTTGCATGGGCTTCTGGATAGACTGTCTCATTGAGGCAGGGAAAAGATGGTAGGATGAAGGAATGGTTGACAAGAGATGTGGAGCATCTAGTCAGGAGCAAGAAAGATGCATATTTTAGGTTTAGGAAGCAAGACCGGGCTCTCGAGAGGGAGAAGATAGACAAAGGGATGTAGCTAGAAGGGAACATGAGAAGGCCTTGGCAAGTAGGATTAGGGAAAAACTCATCATTCTAAAGTATATGAAGAATGGAAGGATGACTAGAGTGTGGTAGGACCAGTCAGGGATAAAAGTGGAAATATGCCTGGAGTGGAAAGATGTCCTTAAAGAATATTTTGCATCAGTGAGGAGGACATTGACAGATGTGAGGACAACATAAAACAGGCAAATATTTTGAAACATGTCAATGTTAAGAAAGAGGATGTACTATAACTTTTGAGAAACATAGGATAGATAAGTCCATAGGGCCAGGTGGGATATACCCCATTAATATAGGAGGTGAGGGAAGAGATTGCTGTGCTCTTGGCGATAATCTTTCTGTCCTCAGTAGCAACAAGAGTAGTACCAAATGATTGGAGGATAGCAAATGTTATTCCTTTCTCCACAGAAGATAATTGGAATAATCCTGGGAATTATAGACCAGTGAATCTTACGTAAGTAGTGGACAAACTATTGGAGAGAGTGCTTAGATTTTAAGAAACGTAGTCCGATTAGGGATAATCAGCATGGGGCATGCTGAATTTTTTGAGGCAGTGACCTGTGGTGTTCTTCAGGGATTTGTTCTGGGACCACTGTTCTTTGTGATTTTTATAAATGACCTGGATGAGGAAGTGGAAGGGTGGGTTAGTAAGTTTGCAGATGTAAAGAGTAGAACATTGTGCTAGGTTACAACGGAACTGATCAAATGCTTTGCTGGGCTGAAAAATGGTGGATTGATTAGGTTGGCTGCTATACTGAGGGGGTGAGAAGTGTGGAGATAGTCCATGGAGGGGAGAGTGGTTTCTAAGATGTGCTGAGTCTCTTGCAGTTACGGTTGGAGCAGTTGCCATGTGATGCATCCAGGTAAAATATTTTCTATGGTACTTGGGTAAAAATTGGTAAGGATCAAAGATGACGTGACAAATATCTTTAGCGTCCTGAGGAAGTAGAGGCACCAGTGAGCTTCCTTGGCGAGAATGTGATTCGGTTATTGATGATATTCACTCGTAGGAACTTAAAGCGCCATGATGCTATACTTAATGTGAACTGTGATACTGGATTTCAGGTGAAATTCCCTTGCATTCAGTGTATTGCTTACACCATGTGATGACAAGGAATATATAGTGCCTATAAAAAGTATTCCCCCCACCCCCTGGAAATTTTCATGTTTTATTGTTTTACAACATTGGATGATAGTTGATTTAATTTGGCTTTTTTGACACTGAGCAACAGAGAAGCTCTTTTGTGTATAAGTGAAAACAGATCTCTACAAAGTGATTTAAATTAATTACAAATATAAAACACAAAACAATTGATTGCATGAGTATTGCATAATATGACACACAATATCATTACTGGTGCAGCCAATTGGTTTTAGAAGTCACATAACTAGTTAAATGGAGATCTGTTTTTGGAGACCTGTGTGCAGTCAAGATGTTTCAATTGATTGTAGTAAAAATACACCTGTATCTAAAAGGTCCAACTGCCAGTGAGTCCATATCCTGGCAAAAACTACACCGTGAAGACAAAACAACATGCCAAGCAACTCCGTGAAAAGGTTATTGAAAAGAAATTTTCCAAGTCACTGAGTAGAGTTAAGTCACTCAGCAAGAAATGGAAAGAATATAGCACAGCTGTAAATCTGCCATCCTCAAAAACTGAATGATTATGCAAGAAGGGGACTAGTGAGGGAAGCAACTAAAAGACCTATGACAACTCTGGAGGAGTTGCAAGCTACAGGGGCTGAGATGGGAGAGACTGCACCCAGGTGCTTCACCAGTCGCAGCTTAATGTGAGAGTGGAAAAAAATTCATGAAGAAAAACTCATGTGGAATCTCAGCTAGAGTTTGCTGGAAGGCATGTGGGAGACTCTGAAGTCAGCTGGAAGAAGATTCAATGGTCTGATGAAAGTAAAATTGAGCTTTCTGGCCATCAGATGAAACACTATGTTTAGCCTAACCCAAACACAATACATCTTCAAAAACACACCATCCCTACCATGAAGCATGTTGGTGGCTGCATCATGTTGTAGGGATGCTTCAATGTAGCAGGCCCTGGAAAGATTCTGAAGCTAGAGGGTAAATGAATGCAGGAAAACACTGGGAAATCCTGGAGGAAAACCTGGTGTTGTCTGCAAGAGAACTGCATTTTGGGAGAAGATTTGTTTTCCAAGAAGAAATTGACCCCAAGCATAAAGCCAATGCTACGAAGGAATATCTTTAAAACAACAAAGTTAATGCCCTATGGTGATCCCCATGCAATCTGACATTTTTGTAAAGAAGAATGGGGAAATTTTGCAGTGTCCAGATGTGCAAAGCTGATAGAGACTGTAATTGCTACCAAAGGCGCATCTACTAAATATTGACTTGAAGGGGGTGAATACTTATGCAATCAATTATTTTGTGTTTTATAGTTGTAATTAGATCACAGTCGAGATCTGTTTTCACTTTGACATGAGAGTCTTTCTGTTGACCAATGTCAAAAAAGCCAAATTAAATCCACTGTGATTCAACGTTGTAAAACAATGAAACATGAAAACTTCCAAGGGGCGGGGGGTGAATGCTTTTTATAGGCACCGTATATTTACTTACTGTAATTTACAGTTTTTATTATCACATATTGCATTGTACTGCTGCCACGTATCAACAAACTTCACAACTTATGCCGGTGATATTAAACCTGATTCTGATTCTGAGTGTGCATGTCAGAACAGAATACTGGATATGGAAGATAACATGGAGGAGGTGAAACTGTAAGTAACGACGATGGTAGAACATGTGATGTTGCAGTAAGTGTGAAAGGATGCAGAGTGATATGTGGCACAGTAAATGGTCACTTTTGGAATCATTAAAGGAAGATTTGGTTCACTGAGTGGAAAACTGAGAGATGGAACCACGCAGAACAAAAATCACAAAAGTGCTGGAAGCAAGATTTGAAGCTCCAGACAATTCAGAGCTGATCAGGAAATAATGATTAACAAGGATTGTGTCTTATTCTATTGGAAACACGAGAAACTCCGTAGATGCTGGAAATCCAAAGCAACCCATACAAAACACTGGAAAAACTCAGCAAATCAGGCTGCATCTATGGAAGTGAATAAATAGTTGACATTTTGGGCCAAGACCCTTCTTCAGCACTGAAAAGGAAGTGGGAATAAGCCAGAATACAGAGATGGGGGAAAGGGGAAGGATGGTAGCCGGAAGGTGATAGGTAAAGCCAGGTGGGTGGGAAAGATAAAGAACTAGAGAATCTGATAGGAGGGGAGAGTGGACCATAGGAGCAAGGAAAGGATTTTGGGGCCCAAGGGGAGGTGATTGGCAGGTGAGAAGAGGTAAGAGGCCTTAGTGGGGATTAGATGAGAGAGGGGGAGGGAATTTTTTTTTCCAGAAGGAGAAATCAAAATTCATGCCATCAAGTTGGACGCCTTTGAGACAGAATATGAGATGTTGCTCCCCTTTCCTGAGGGTGACCTCACCTTGGCACAAGAGGAGGCCATGGACCAACATGTTGGTATGGGAATGAGAATCGGAATTAAAATGTTAGGCTACCGGGAAGTCTCGCTTTTGGAGGATGGAGCGGAGATGATCAACAAAGTGGTCTCCCAGTTTACAACGGGTCTCACCAATGCAGAGAATGTCACATCGAGAGCACGGGACACAATAGACAATCCCAGCAGATTCGCAGGTCAAGTGTTGCCTCACCTGTATGGGGCCCTGGATGTAGGTGAGGCAGGCAGTCAATGGGCAGGTGCAGCACTTGGGCTGTTTGCAGGGATAAGTGCCAGGAGACTTTGTCAGGCCATTGAACATCGTTATTGCCCCAGTTATGTTTTGTTTCATCACAAACTCTCAATTTCATGATTTTTTTTCTTCCTTCTCAAGTCTAGCACATGACTAGAGAAGTAATCTTGAGGTATAGACTGGCTTAGTGAATTACTGCCATTCAAATGAGAACTTTAAACCAAGACCCCATATACTCTGTCAAGTAGCATAGAAGACCCCTTGGTGGCCTGGTTAATATTTATCACCCAATTAATACTACTAAAAGTTAGTCATGATCATTTTGATACATATGGGAGTGTGATGCATGTGAATTTACTGCGACATTTCCTACAGTACACAAATTCTGGCGCTTACAATCACAATATTCTCTTTAGCATTGGCCTAAGAGAGGACTCTCTGATTTGCAGACTGTTCCAAGACAATCTTCAACTACTGCTGGAAGATCATCAACTGGGCGAAAGATGCACTTTGCAATTAGAATAGGATTTGGATTATTTTTGTCACCGAGGTACAGTGAAAAGTTGCCTTGCACATTGTTCACACAGATCAATTCATTACAACAGTACTTTGAAGTAGTTCAAGGGAAAACAAGAACAGAATGCAAAAATAAACGTAACAGCTAAAGAGAAAGTAGCATGCAGGTAAACAATAAGATGCAAAGTCATAATATGTAGATTGTGAAGTCAAGTGTCCATTTTATCGTTCTAGGGAATCATTCAATACTCTTACATCAGTGGGATAGAAGCTGTCCTTTAGCTTGTTGGTACATGCTTTCAAGCTTTTGTATCTTCTGCCCAATGGGAGAGGAGAGAAGAGAGGATGTTCAGGGTGGGAGGGGTTATATGGTTGTTTTGCTGAATCATCACAGATTTTAGACAGAGTCCAAAGTCTTTAGGAGGCTTCTTTTTTGTGTTGGGGTGACAAAGATCTCGGCAGTTTCGTGTGGTCACGAGCAGAGCAGTTGCCATATCGAGCCATAATGCATCCAGATAGGATGCTTTTTGAGGTGCATCAATTAAAAATTGGTAAGTGTGAATGGGGACATACCAAATTTCTTTAACCACCGAAGGAAGCAGAGGTGTTTCTGGTCTACCACAAACTTGTCAGTGTTCCATTGCAGCAAGATAAAGTGAAGCTACTAGCTGGCAAGTCCACAATGTAGGACTACATGCTGACCGATGCACTCTGATGAAGTACCATAGTGTAGGGTCAGTAAGAGGAAACACGAGTGGCATTGCTGCTTTATAAGAGTATGTATGGATTTCACTGCACAATGAATGTAAAATTAGATATGCACTATTTGCACTGTTCTATATATTTTTTATAAATAAAGTATATTTTTGAAATCTTTCGAGGTATTGATGGGTATTCCAATATTTTACCCCCTTCCTTTGGATTTTCCTGTTGCTCTTCTGATTCTTCGCAGCAGCTGTAATTGGATTTTCCAAAATTTGTGCTTCTGTCTTGGAAAGGTTTTCATTGTTGTGCATTACATGTTTTTTTCCCAAATTGTTTAATAACCATTTGTGTTGATGAGTTAATGGATATATCAATCAAGAAGATAAATTTGACCAAATATGAGCTTTTACACTGAGTATTTCTGTGTGGAGAGTAATGTCATCCAACAGGTCCTTAAACTAGTTTGAATTTGCACAAGTCTAACCTAATTTATGGATCACGTTCATATTTTTAAAATACTCAATGTATCCACTAGATGGCAACATATGGTCACAGTATCAAGATTCAAGATTTGAGTTTATTATCACATACATTAAAACAGTAAAATGTGTCATTTGCATTAACAACCAAAACTACTTTTAAAAGTTTTATTCTCAGAAAGCTTCCATTTCTATAAATGTTGAAGTTTTTTTCTCCAACTAAAGTATAACTTTTAAAATTCTGTACCTCAAGTTGAGGTTCCCACTCAAACCCAAGAGATTTTTCTTCCTTTTTGACTTAGAATAGGCTCAAAAACTGACAATTTTTCTTAAATCAATTAGAATGAAAAATATATTTAAAATAAACCTGAATTCTTAGAATCCCTTCCACACAAGGATTGACCTGCAGAATGACCTGCACCTCAGTTCCATTTCCAAAACTCATGATGTCTGTCACCTAGGCCGAGGTCACAGACATATGAGGACATCCCTACCTTCAGATTCTGCTCCAAGTCACACACAATCCTGAGCTGAAAATATTTCACAGTTCCTTTACCATCAGCTCTGAATCCTGAAACTCCTTGCTCATTAGATAGAAACATAAAAAACCTACAGCACAATACAGGCCCTTCAGCCCACAAAGTTGTGCCAAACATGTCCCTATCTTAGAAATTATTAGGCTTACCTATAGTCCTCTATTTTACTAAACTCCATGTACCTATCTAAAAGCCTCTTAAAAGACCCTATCGTATCCGCCTCCACCACCATTGCCGGCAGCCCATTCCACACACTCACCACTCTCTGAGTAAAAAACTTACCCATGACATCTCCTCTGCACCTACTCCCCAGCACCTTAAACCCGTGACCTCTTGTGGAAACCATTTCAGCCCTGGGGAAAAGCCTCTGACTATCCACACGATCAATGCCTCTCATCATCTTGTACACCTCTATCAGGTCACCTCTCATCCTCCGTCGCTCCAAGGTGAAAAGGTCGAGTTCAATCAACATATTCTCATAAGGCTTGCTCCCCAATCCAGGCAACATCCTTGTAAATCTCCTCTGCACCCTTTCTTTGGCTTTCACATCCTTCCTGTAGTGAGGCGACCAGAACTGAGCACAGTACTTCAATTGAGATACTCATGAACTAAAGTGGAAAGAAAAGCAATATGATCTTATAGAGTGCACATAGGGTCAAATGACTAACTGTTGCTACAATGTGTTATGTTTATAAAGGTACTTTTGGAATAACTTCACCAGAAGGACAGTAGCTGTTCAAGAATGTGATCTATAGTCACCTTCTCTTGGGCAATCAGTAATAGTCAATAAATCCTGGCCTCGTGAGCCAGGCCACATCTCAAATGTGAAGGTATGTGTAAACATTTTCAGCAAGATTGTCTAAGGTAGTTTTAGAGCTACAGAGCCCTAGAACACTGCAGCACAGAAACAGGCCCTTTGGCCCATTGGTTCCATGCCAAGCCATTAATCTGCCTAGTCTCATCAACCTGCACCAGGACCATAGATCTCCATATCCCTCACATCCATGTACAATACTGTGTAAAAGTTTTAGGCACGTAAAAAAAATCTGTAAAGCAAAGTTTTCAAAAATAATGGAAGCGATTGTTTCTAAATATTAAAATAAATTATAAAGAGTAGAAAACAGTAAAATAAATCTAAATTAAGTCAATATTTGGTGGGACAATTCTTTTAGGTACACTGTTGTGCAGGTTCACAAGAAAAGCAGCTGATAGGTTGTTCCAAGCATCTTGGAGAACTTGCCATAGTTCTTCTGTTGACTTTGACTGTCTCGCTGGCTTTTGTGTCTCCAGGTAATCCCAGACAGCCTCATCTATTGCAGAACATCTTGGTCTTCTTTTCGCTGAAGATAGTTCTTTGTGACCTTAGTCGTGTGTTTGGAGTCATTGTCCTGCTGCAGAATAAAGTTGGAAGCAATCAGACAGCTCCTTGATGGTACTCCATGATGGATGAATCTGCTTGTACACCTCAGCATTAAGGATTCCATTAATTCTGACCAGATCACCAACTCCATTTGCAGAGTACAGCCCCAAACTTGCAGGGAACCTCCTTGGTGCTTCACTGTTGGCTGCAGACACTCATCCATGTAGTGCTCTCCAGTTCTTCTCCTTTTTGAGCCAAAAATTTCAATTTTTCACTTGTTAGTCCAGTGAATTTGCTCCCATTGTTCAGCACCACCCCAGTCCTTGTGTTTTTGTGAGTAGATTTGTCTCTAGGTTTTGTTTCTACTTTGGAGGAATGGCTTTATGGCAGCAACGCTTCCATGAAGACCACTTCTGACAAGACTGTAGGCTGTACAGAGGAGTACAATACTTGGGTTCCAGTAGTTTCCCTGAGTTCAGAGCTGATAACAGTTCTGGACCTCTTCTGAATTAGAAGGGATACCAGTTTGATGTATCTCTTGTCTATTGCGCTCAGCTTCCATGCCCAACCATTGCTTTTCTGGTCCTCAACCTTGCCTGTATCTTTATGCTTCTTCAGAAGAGCTTGGATAGCACATCTTGAATCTCCTGTCTGCTGCAGAATTTCTGCTTGGGAGAGACCTTTACTGATGCAGGATGACTAGTGTGTGTCCTGTTGCTATGTTCATTCTTGCCATGGTGTAAGAATTGCTGACTTGAAGTTAAACTGTTACATCTGCCACACCTTCACATTTTAGTTTGGTTGTCCTTTGCCCAGTTTTATTCCTGTTTTAGGTTTTCAGTTTAGTTCATTCAACTCATTATGTCATTGATCATTAGCATCCTGTTTCTTACGTTTGTTTATTCATACCAATAAAGTAATGTACTGTTTACCTACAAAACTATGTATGTACGTAGTAATCAAGTTTTAATTAAAAAGTGCTCTATTACTTAATATGTTACTTTCTTTACCAAAATACAAACATTTCTCCATAACATTTTTTTTTTGGAAAATGAATATTTGCAAATCTAAAATTTGTTCTTTTCTACAGACACACTAATGCAGAAGACAAAAAAATAAACACCTAAAACAAAATTGATATAAACAAAATAGGGTGCCTAAGACTTTTGCCAGAACTATACTTATACGAAGTGATGAAATCAAATCCTAATCCATCATTTTCGTTGGTAGCTTGTTCCACACTTTCACTACCTTCTGAATGAAGAAGTTCCCCTCATGTTCCCGTTCAACATTACACCTTTTACCTTTAACCCATGACCTTTAGTTCTAGTCTCACCTGAACTCAATGGAAAAAACCTACTTGCATTTACCTTATCTAAACCCCGCCTAATTTTGTATACTTCTATCAAATCTCTCCCCCTCCCCATTCTTTATGCTATAGGAAATAAAGTTCTAACCTATTCAACCTTTCCGTATAAGTCTTCATGTCCTGAAAACATCCTTATCAATTTTCCCTCTACTCTTTCAATCTTATTGATAATTAGGCCTCACCAATTCCAGTACTCAGTACTTTGGTTTATTAAAGCCAATATGCCAGAAGTTCTCCTTAAGACCCTATCTACCTCTAACACACTTCCAAGGAATTATCAGTCAGTATTCCCAAATCTCTCTGTTCTACCACACTCCTCTGAGCCCTTCTGCTCACCATGTAAGTCCTACCCTGGTTTCTCCTTCCAAAGCACAACAGCTCACAGTTGTTTGCATTAAATTCCATTTATCATTTCTCTAGCTAATCCAGATCCTGCTGCAAACTTTGATAGTCTTCCTCGCTATCCACTATATCCCCAATCTTGGTGTGATCTGCAAATTTGCTGATCCAGGTCGTTGATATAGATGAAAAACAACAACAGACCCAGCACTGATCCCTGCAGCACACCAGTAGTTCCAGACCTCCAGTCAGAGAGGCAACCATCACTCTCTGACTTCTCCCATGAAGCCAATACCTAGTCTAATTTCCTACCTCATCTTGAATGCCAAGCGACATAACCTTCTTGACCAACCTCCCATGTGGGACCTAGTCAAAGGCCATGCTAAATTCCACGTAGACAACATCTACTGCCTTCCCTTCATCAGCATTTCTGGTAACTTCCACAAATAATTCTAAAATTTTGGTTAGACATGACCTACTATACATATGTCATGTTGGCTGTCCCTAATCAGTCCCTACCTAGCCAAATATATCATTTATATATATTATATATCGTTATATATCAGACTCAGGAACAGGTTTATTATCACTGGCATGTGTCATGAAATTTGTTAACTTAGCAGCAGCAGTTCAATGCAATACATAATATAGAAGGAAAAAAAAAGGCAATAAATAAATAAATAATGTTTATTTATATTGAATAGATTAAAAATCATGCAACAACAGAAAAATATATATTTTTAAAAAACAGGCAGTGTTCTTGGATTCAATGCCTGTTTAGGAATCGGATGGCAGAGGGGAAGAAGCTGTTCCTGAATCACTGAATGTGTGCCTTCAGACTTCAGTACTTCCTACCTAATGGTAACAATAAGAAAAGGGTGCCCTGGGTGCTGGGGGTCCTTAATAATGGACGCTGCCTTTCTGAGTCATCGCTCCTTGAAGATGTCCTGGGTAATATGTAGGCCAGAATCCAAGATGGAGCTGACTAAATTTACGACCCTTTGCAGTTTCTTTCGGTCCTGTGCAGTAGCCCACCACTCCCAACCCCGCCCACCATACCAGACAGTGATACAGTCTGTCAGAATGCTCTCCACTGGACATCTATAGAAGTTTTTGAGTGTTTTTGATAACATACCAAATCTCTTCAAAATACTAGTTTAAATTTAGTCGCTGTCTTGCCTTCTTTATAGCTGCATCAACATGTTGGGACCAGATTAGGTCCTCAGAGATCTTGACACTCACAAACATGAAACTGCTCACTCTCTCCACTTCTCATCTCTCTATGAGGATTGGTATGTGTTCTTTTGTCTTAGCCTTCCTGATATCCACATTCAGCTCTTCTGTCTTACTGACGTTGAGTGCAAGGTTGTTGCTGTCACACCACTCCACTAGTTGGCATATCTTGCTCCTGTAAACTCTCTCATCTCCATCTGAGATTCTACCAACAATGGTTGTATCATCAGCAAATTTATAGATGGTATTAGAGCTGTGCCTTGCCGCACAATCATGGGTATAGAGAGAGTAGACACACCCCTGAGGTGCGCCAGTGTTGAACGTCAGCAAGGAGGAGATATTATCACCGATCCGCTCAGATTGTGGTCTTCCAGTCAGGAAGCTGAGGATCCAATTGCAGAGGGAGGTACAGAAGGGCCAGATTCTGTAACTTATCAATCCTTGTGGAAAATAGGTCGGCTGGTGGTGTAGTGATATCAGCACTGGACTCCAGAATGGAAGTTCCCAGGTTCGAATCCAGTTGGGCCTTCCCCGAGTATGCATTCCATCCATGCCGGGTTGAGTGTTGAGCTTGCAACACAACCTCGTAAACTAAAGATACTGCGAAGTGTCTGTGTGAGGAGTGGCGCGACACACAGTCTTTCGTTCCGCGCCTTGTAAGGTGTGAAAATGCCCATGGCTGGCCTCTCGGGCCTGAGTCGACGTTCCTTCCTCCATTGTGGAAATGATGGTGCTAAATGCTGAGCTGTAGTCTATGAACAGCATCCTGACATGGGTGTTTATATTGTCCAGGTGGTCTAAAGCCATGTGAACTGCCATTGACCTATTGTGGTGATAGGCAAATTGCAGTGGGTTCAGGTCCTTGCTGAGGCAGGAGTTCAATCTAGCCATGACCAAACTCTCAAAGTACTTCATCACTGTAGATGTGAGTGTTACTGCTCAATAGTCATTAAGGCAGCTCATACTATTCTTCTTAAGCACTGGTATAATTATTCCCTTTTTAAAGCAAGTGAGAATTTCCGCGCGTAGCAGTGAGAGATTGAAGATGTTCTTAAATAGACCCACCAGTTGGTGTCACAAGTTTTCAGAGCGTTACCAGGGACTCCGTCAGGGCCTTCTGCCTTGCGAGGGTTCACCCTCTTTAAAGACAACCTAACACCAGCATCCGAAACAGAGATCACAGGGTCACCAGGTACAACAGGGATCTTTACAGCTGTAGTTGTGTTCTCCCTTTCAAAGCGTGTATAGAAGAAGTTGAGTTTATCTGGTAGTGAAGCATTGCTGCCATTCATGCTATTGGGTTTCACTTTGTAGGAGGTAATGTCTAGCAAACACTGCCAGAGTTCTCGTGCATCCAATGTCACCTCCAACCTCATTCAAAATTGTCTCTTCGCCCTTGAAATAGCCCTCTGCAAATCATACCTGGTGCTCTGGCACAGAATTGGGTCACCAGATTTGAATGCCACAGATCTAGCCTTCAGCAGACGACATAGCTGCTGGTTCATCCATGTCTTTTGGTTTAGGAATGTACAGCAAGTCTTTGTGGGCACACACTCATCCAAACAGGTTTTCGTGAAGCCAGTAACAGCTGCAGCATACTCATCCAGATTTGAAATGAATCCCTGAAAACAGTCCAGTCCACTGATTCAAAGCAGTCCTGTAAGCGCTCCTGTGCTTCCCTTGTCCATACCCTCTTGGTCCTCACCACTGGTACTGCAATCTTCAGTCTCTGCCGAAACTCAGGGAGTAGAAATACAACCAGGTAATCAGACTTCCCAAAGTGAGGGTGTGGAATAGCACGGTAGGCATTCTTGTTTGTGATGTAACAATGGTCTAGTGTGTTGTTTACTCTGGTATTGCAAGTGATCTGTTGATAAGTAATTGTTTAGTGATTTTTTTTCAGACTGGCCTGATTAAAATCCCCCAAAATGATGGTGAAGGCGTTAGGCTGCATTGTTTCGTGCATGTTGATCGCAATGCTCATATCATCTAAAGCCTGATTAACATTGGCCTGAGGTGGAATATATCCAGTCCCTTGGGATACCTTCCAATAACTTACCCACTACTGATGTCAAGCTCAATGGCCTATAATTTCTTGGCTTATTCTTTGAGCCTTTCTTTAACAACAGAATAATATAAGCTATCCTCCAATCCTCCGGCACTAAGGAAATTTTAAGTAACTCTGCTATCACACTTGACAGGTCCTTTCTGATACCATTAAAAAATTGACATTTCTCTAATTTAGAATCTCAACACAAAGACCAGACCTATCCTTCTCCATTGTTATCTTGAAACTAATGGCATTATTATCACTAGATGAGAAGTGCTCCCCTAAACAAATTTCTGTCATCTGTCCTGTCCCATTGCCTAATAGGAGATCTAGTTGTACACTCTCTTTGGTTGGGACTTCTATATACTGATTAAGGAAATTTTCCTGACCATATTTGAAAAACTATCCCATCCAGCTCTCTCAGTCAGTATGTAGAAAGCTAAAAACATATCATATCCTTATGTTTCTTTCAATGGTCTGTGACCTCTCTACAAATTTGTTCCTCTAAATTCTGCGGACTATAAAGTGGTATATAATATAATCTCATTTACGTGGTAATCTCTTTCTTATTCCTCATTTCCACCCATATAATCTCAGTAGATGAGCTCTCCAATCTGGCCTGTCTGAGCACTGCTGTGACATTTTCCCTGACTAGTAATGGCACTCACCCACCTTTAATCTCTCCCACTCTATCACGTCTAAAAGAATGGAACCCTGGAACACTGAGCTGCCGGTCCTACCCCCATCTGCAACCAAGTCTCATAATGGCTACAATGCCATAATTCCACATGGAAATCCATGTCCTAAGATCACCCACCTCTCCTATAATACTCCCTCCATTGAAATATACACAACTCAGAACATTAGTCCTACCATGCTCAATGGTTTGATTCCTGATTTACCCTTTAAGCTGAATAACATCTTTGCCCACACCCACCCAACTATCTAC
The DNA here is from genome assembly GCF_030144855.1 of Hypanus sabinus. Classification (NCBI taxonomy): domain Eukaryota; kingdom Metazoa; phylum Chordata; class Chondrichthyes; order Myliobatiformes; family Dasyatidae; genus Hypanus; species Hypanus sabinus. The sequence goes on from NC_082714.1 coordinate 31,517,800, forward strand.
TCTGGATCTCTAGTTGCCATACCCCTGCAACTCTGGTTTAACAACACCCCCTCCACCCAGTGCAGCACCAGCAAACCTTTCCACGAGGTTATTAGTCCCCCTCCAGTTCAGGTGCAAACTCTCCCTTCTATAGAGGTCCCACCTCCCTTGGAAGAGAGCACAGTGATCCAAAAATCTGAAACTTTGCCTCTAGCAGCATCTCCTTATCCACATGAACTGTATGATCATCCTACTTCTGGCCTCACCCACACGTGGAATGGATAGCAATCCTGAGATCACAACTCTGGAGGTCCAGTCATTTAAGTTGGCACCTAACTCCCTGAGCTCTCTTTACCGACGTGGACCACTGGTTGCTCACCCTCCCACTTAAGGATGCTGTGGAATCAATCTGAGATGCCCGGGAAGTAAAATATCATTCGGAAATCATGTTTTCATCCACAGAACCTCCTGTCTGTTCCCCTCAATAGAATCCCCTGTCACTACAATTCTCCTCTTCTCCCTCCCCCCACCTCCTTTCTGAACTACAGAGCCAGACTCAGTGCCAGAGACCTGACCTTTGTGGCTTTCCTTGCTAGGTAACCCCCGCCACCAACAGTATCCAAAGCGGTATACCTGTTATTGAGGGAATGGGTACAGGAGTACTCTGCACTGGGTGCCTAACCCCTTCCCCCTTCTGATGGTCACCCAGTTAACTGTGCCTTGCACCTTGAGTGTAGCTACCACCCAGTATTTCCTGTCAATCAACCCCTCAGCCTTCTGAATAATCCGAGTTCATCCAGTTCCAGCTCCAATTCCTTAACACAGTCTGAAAGAAGCTGCAGCTAGATGCATACCTTACTGGTGTAGTTGTATCAGTGTGATCACTCGAGTTAGGTATAGTGTTCCCCTAAGTGGGTGTCAATCGGTGGGTCCTCAAGTGGCGGGAAAGGCTGATCCAAGATCCACATATTCTGTTGCAGTGTGTAAGTGGTGGTTGAATCCTTTGGTTGTTCAGTCTCTCCTTTTGCAGCGATGGCTTGTTCTCTGCAACACAGCGGAGGTTGCCCTTATGTAGCATAGCTTCCTCTTGATCAGATTTCCTCCAGGTTCTTCTATTGAGTGCAAAGTCTTCTCAGTTTTTAGCTGTAGTGGTAAATTTCTTCAGACTGACTTTGAGGTCACCTTTGAAGAGTTTCCTTTGCCCACCAGGGCTCACTGACCTTCCTTCAACTGGGAGTAAAGGATCTGGACGTCTCCCTGCCTTCCCACATCCTGTAAGAGGAGCATTCTGCATGGAGAAAAAAAGAAAGAAATATTAAACGAAAAAAATCGATCTACAGCCTTCATCTTTTCTCACCGAAGCCTCTATGAGCCAAAGCCTAATCACCCCACTCTTAACACTGGCCCACTGAACTTAAACCTAACTTACTTTTATTGGCCCTTGCCAAGCACCTAATTTTGCACAACCATTTTCACATCTCCTCGGGAACTGTGGTTGCAGAATATCCCAAAATCTCCCTGCTCACTTCTTTTGAACTCTCTCTCCTGTAGAGCAATCCCTTGTCCTCTCGGTTTTTGCTGTACCTTATATATTGTATACTAGGATTTAACCTGTATGTTGTTACCATTTTGAAGATCTATAGCAGTAGAAAGGATAATGAGAATATGTGGCACATTTAGCTTGAGGAATTAAAATAGATGCTATCTGTCAGTTCAGGTGGAAGGTGAAAGGATTCCTTCCCCAGCATCAGGATGCTCAAAATAACTTTTGCATTCAATGAACACAGAGGATGGTGAGCCCCCTTTGTCTCTGATCTGCCATCTGATAGAACCCTAATGGAAGAGGGGAAAGATGTCCAAGTTTGCTGCCTGCTTTCCGACTATGTTGTATCCTGGGTACCACTAAGAAACAGATTCCTACCATATTTGGTATGGTGAAATGCAGTATAGGGTTTGCCCCAATACACTTAACCATCTGCACTTCCAGATTGCCCTTGACAGGCTGCAAAGGCCACCCCTGTACCCCACCAAATCTCCCACTCACCGTCTATCAAAGTTTCACTAAAATTGAATGTTTATAACTACCCCTGCCAAATACAGTTAAAACTATTCTATAAAAATAGTAACTAAATTAAAATTGTGTATAAGACGATGAGAGGCATTGATCGTGTAGATATTCAGAGGCTTTTTCCCAGGGACAAAATGGTTAGCATGAGAGGGCATAGGTTTAAGGTGCTTGGAAGTAGGTACAGAGGAGATGTCAGGGGTAAGTTTTCTACACAGAGAGTGATGAGTGCGTGGAATGGGCTGCTGGTGATGGGGGTGGAGGCAGATACGATAGAGTCTTTTAAGAGACTCCTGGACAGGTACATGGAGCTCAGAAAAATAGAAGGCTATGGATAACCCTAGGTAATTCTTAGGTAAGGACATGTTTGGCACAGCTTTGTGGGCCAAAAGGCCTGTATTGTGTTGTGCTGTAGGTTTTCTATGTTTTTATGTTTAAATTAGTTTTTCCCCAACATTTGAACAATAAAATTAATTTAAACAAATGAGTTTCTACTTGAATATCAGTGTGACCATCTACACATGGAGCCACAGGAAATCGGCAATATCTTAAATGGATTTTTTGCATGTGTATTTTCTTAGGACAAAGATCCTATAGAAGTGAAGCATAAAAGGAATGAAGTCATGGACCATATAGGGATTACAGAGAAGGATGTCGTTGCTGTCTTGAGGTAGATTAGGGTGGAATCATGCACAGGGCTTAACAAGATGTTCCTTTGGACCTTGTAGAAGTCCAGCGCAGAAATTCCAGTGGCCCTAGCAGAAGTATTTAAAACATCCTTAGCCATGGGTGAAGTGCTGGAGGATTGGAGGATATTAAAAATGGTTCTGTTGTTTAAGAAAGGCTCTAAGAATAAGATGGAAATTATAGGCCAGTGAGCTCGCTATCAATGGTGGGTAAGCTATTTGAAGGGGCAGCGTATGTAAGTATTGGAATGGACAGGGATAGTCAACATGGCTTTATGCATGGCAGGTCATGTCTAACAGACCTTATAGACTTTTTTAGGATTCAAAGAAGATTCACCACAATGATTCCAGGAATGAGAGGGTTACCGTTTGGGGAACATCTGGCAGTTCTTGGGCTGTATTCCCTGGAGTTCAGGAGAATGAGGGAGTATCTCTTAGAAATATTCCAAATGTTAAAAGGCCTAAACAGATTACATATGGCAAAGTTATTTCCCATTATAGGGGATTCTAGGACAAGCGGGCAAGACTTCAGATCAAAGGACGTCCTTTTAGAACTGAGATGCGGAGAAGTTACTTTAGTCAGAAGGTGGTAAATCTGTGGAATTTGTTGCTATGAATAGCTGTGGAAGCCAAGTCTTTGGGTGTATTCAAAGCAGAGATTGATAGGTTCTTGATTAGCAAGGGCATGAAAAGGTGTGGGGTGAAAGCAGGGGAGTGGGGATGACTGAATAAAGTGGATCAGCCCATGATTGAATGGCAGAGCAGACTTGATGGGCTGAATGTCCTGCTTCTGCTCCTAAAACTTATGGTCTTATAACTAAGTTGCCTGGAAAGTTGATGAAGGAAAAGTAGTAGATGTTGTCTATATGGACTTTAGCAAAGTCTTTAACAACTTCTCACGTGGAATTCCCTTGGCATTCAACATTGGCTTTGTGGGAGAAGCTAGAGAGCGGTAGTAGATGCATGCTTCTCTGACTGGAGGCCTGTGACTAGTGGTGTACCACAAAGCTTGGTGATAGGTCCACAATTATTTGTCATATGTGTCAATGATTTGGATGATAATGTGGTTAAACTGATTCTGCAAACTTTCAGAGGACACTAAGACTGGGGTTATACTGGGCAGTGAGGAAGACTAGCAAAGCTTTGCATTGAGATCTGGCCAGCTGGAAACATGGGCTGAAAAATAGCAGATGGAAGTGTGAAGTGTGCACTTTGGAAGGACAAACCAAGGTAGGACTTACACAGTAAACAATAGGGCACTGAGGAGTGCAGTGGAACAGAGGGATCTGGAAATAAAGATCCATAATTCCTTGAGCGTGGCAGCACAAGTAGATAGTGTTGTAAAGAGAGCTATTGGTACATTGGCTTTCAAAGTATTGCGTACAGGAGTTGGGATGTTATCTTAAAGTTGTTTAAGTCATTGGTAAATGTTGTGACTGTGAACAAAGTCACCAGAGATACACTGAAAGCTGGTGGATATAGAAGTCTTCATTTAGCAAAACAAGCAGCAGGCAGCATATTTGAGACACGCTTGGAAGAAGAGGCTGGCTTGCCCCAATACTACATGACATTTTTATATACTAAATATCAAAGGTAACAGCAGCAATAAGGATCAGGATCAGAATCAAGTTTAGTATCACCGGCATGTACCGTAAAATTTGTTAACTTAGCAGCAGTTCGATACAATAAATAATCTAACAGAGAAAAGAAATAATAATAAATAAAATAAAAATATTAATTAATAAACAAGTAAATCAATTATAGATTACATATATTGAATAGATTTTTAAAAATGCAAAAACAGAAATACTGTGCATTAAAATAAGTGAGGTAGTGTCCAAAGATTCAATGTCCTTTCAGGAATCAGATGGCAGAGGGGAAGAAACTGTTCCTGAATCACTGACTGTGTGCCTTCAGGCTTCTGTACCTCCTACCTGATGGTAACAGTGAGAAAAGGGCATGCCCTGGGTACTGGAGGTCCTTAATAATGGACACTGGCTTTCTGACATACTGCTCCCTGAAGATGTCCTGGGTACTTTGTAGGCTAGTACCCAAGATGGAGCTGACTAGGTTTACAACCCTCTGCAGCTTCTTTCAGTCAAGTGCAGAAGCACACCCTTCCCCCATAATACAGTGATGCAGCCTGTCAGAATGCTCTCCACAGTACAACTATAGAAGTTTTTGAGTGTATTTGTTGACATAACAAATCTCTTCAAACTCCTAATAAAGTATAGCCACTGCCTTGCCTTCTTGATAACTCCATCGATATGTTGGGACCAGGTTAGATCCTCAGAGATCTTGACACAAGTCTATAGTTACAATGTATCTACAGTGTTTCCTTTGAATTATATATCCATCTTCACCCAAAATGAATGTTAATTCTTACTGACTCTGGACTGCATCATGTATATGTAGGCATCTGAGGTCAAATTCAGTGTTTCTACGTTTTCAGTCCACACCAAAATGCAGCTCCAGGAAGACCATTGTTCAGAGCTGCACTTTAAAATCAATCTACAATCTATGTTCAGGTCTAAAGACTGGCTGCTGTTGAAATTAGTATTTGCTATATACCATAACTACAGAATACGCCCTAACAGTGAGGCCTAATTTGGAGTACTGTGTGCAGTTTTCCTCATTATCTAAAGTGGTTCCCAACCTTTTTTTGGCCATGCCCCACCTAATCACCTCTAAAATCCTGATGCCCCCTGTGGTGATATATAATTCTTATTATTCAAAAAGTGAACTCCTATTCACCTGGAGGAAGCATAAAAGACCATTAACTTGGTTTAAACAAGCTTCCAAAGAACATGGCATTCATGAAAGAGAAAAATAAAAGAACCAAAGGACTGTTAAAGTTCTGAGGAAGAAATTACTAAGAAATTGTAAAAAAAAGAAAATTAAGTGATATTAAAATAATAATAATAATAATAATAAATAAAACAATGCTGATTCGTTTCTACAGCATACAAAGACAGATTCACCGTTTAAAAGAGATGACGCAATGTACACACCTTCACACCACCAAGAACCGAAAGCTACTGCAAAAAGCAGCATTGGTGCGACCTCGTACGAGTTTCTTACGCGTTTGGACTTGTTCATTCATTCCTTCCTACATCAATCAATTCATTAATTTAATTATGAAAGCCATTTGATGGTTGTAATGATGGTAATACACTACATATACAGTACATACGCAATTACACATGTACATACACACAGGTATTTTTATGTATGTAATCTGTATATACGCATATGTATTAACTTGCACACACACTCATACTTACACAGACTTATAGAAAAAATTCGCTGTTAATAACTCATTCTCGAATTGCCCCCCTTAAAAATCAAATTACGCCCCATGTTGGGAACCACTGATCTAAAGGAAAGATGTCAATAAGATTGAAAGAATGCAGAGGATGTTGCCAAGCCTTGAGGATCTGAGTTATATGGAAAAATTGATTAGATCAGGACTTTATTTCTTGGAGCAAAGAAGAATAAGGGGAGATTTGATAGAGATATACAAAATTGTGAGGGGTGCAGATCGAGGCTAGCAGGCATTCTCTACTGAGATTGGGTGAAACTAGGGGTCATGGATTAAGGGTGAAAGGTGAAATGTTTAACAGGAACATGAGGGGGAGCTTCTTCAGTGTGAAATAAGCTGCCAGCAGAAGTGGTGGATGTAGTTCGATTTCAACATTTAAGAGAAATTTGGATAGATAGGTGGATGGGAGAGGTATGGAGAGCTATTGTCCTGATGCAAATCAATGGGTCTAGGCAGAATTATAGTTTGGCATATAGTTTAGATCAGATGGGCCAAAAGACCTGCTTCTGTGCTGTAGTGTTCAATGATGCTAAATAAATTACATATATAAAATTAAGAGAGGGATAGACAGTGTAAATAGTCAGAGTCTATTTCCTATAGTCGGAGTGTCTAAAACTAGTGGGCAGTGGTTTAAGGTGAGGAAGGTGAAGTTTAAAGAAGATCTGAAGATATATTTTTCTCACAAGGAGTAATTGGTATGAGTTACCAGAGGAGGTGGTAGAGGCAGGAACAGTAACATTTAAGAGGCATCTGGACAGGTATTTAAATGAACAAGGCAAAAGGGATACAGACGTAGGGCAGGCAGGTAATTTATAGATAGGCATGGTGGTCTGTATTGTCATGTTTGGGCCAAATGACCTATTTCTATGCTGTACAACTCTATGACTCTAAAGAATTCAAATAAAAAGGTCGATCCACCTCCTCCCAGCAACTGCTTTTCCAATTTATTTCAGTTGGTCTGCTGCTATTTTAACAGGTTTAGCTTCCAGACTTAAACTAATTACATAGTTTGCAAATGTGCCTCCAATGCTGGCTGTCATTGCAAGTTCTGTAAATAAGCTTTTCAAATGTCACTCAAATAAGCAATTGTCAGTCTTTACCTGGCAACCTCCAAATCCACTGCACTGTCACCTTGCTGTCCAAGGCAAGCTTCAGGAGGCGCAGAAGACCTGTGAACATGCAGCCATTGTCACGAAACTGAACTTGGCCATTTTGATTTGGTTGATTGCTGTACGCTGACACATTTGTGTTGAATGTGGAAATCACTGGGCTAACAGCAATTTCCCAAGCATTGTCAGTTTTAGCACACTTAAGCTCACAATTGTTCCCAAACACAAACACTTCTGAGGATTATGTTAAGTTCCATAATTTTTATTTCTTTGATATATATCTGTATTCCTCTTGTACTTAACTTCACACTGTCCTTCGCAAAGGATTTGTTGAACACACAGTCCAGAAGTCCCTCGAATCAACTAATGAAATTTCAGGCTGAGCCCTTCATCTTCATCTTCTTCATTAATACTTGTGTTAACTTACCAGAACATCACATTTATTCCTCTCCATAGATGCTGCCTGACTTGATGAATTCCTCTAGCATTTTGTGTGTGTTGCTAAGTATTTGCATAATCTGCAGAATATCCTGTGTTTACCACACACTCACAGTGTTGTTAGTTTTCATCTGTGAACATTGGATTTCTGCTCAGGTTGGACATCCAGATTTCCAGACTTGTCTTGAACTATTCTGTACCCACATTACATGACAAGGTTCAACTGCTGTACATGAAATACACAATTCAGTTGCTTAAGATTTAAAGTAACTTTATCCATCCTGTAATCCCAACCATGCCCCGTGCTGCACAGTAGCGGTTGTATGGATTAGTAAGTTATGGAAATGCTTTGTTGGTGCTGGAAGCATGCCATTGCTTGTGGGCTGCACCCAGCACATCCTTGGACTGTGTTGGCTGTTTGCATAAACAATGCATTTCACTATATATTGGACGTAGCTCTGATGCCAAGAGTCTCAATTCTAATTCTTCTGGATCTGAGTGCTGCCTTCGACACCATGGACCACAACATTCTCCCAGATCACCTGGAGAACTGAGTTGGCCCCTGTGGTAGTTAGATTCTGGTAATCCCTAAATGGTTTTGTTCATATATCTTACAGAGAAAATACCTTGTCTGTCTTGGAGACCAATTTTCTAAGAGAAACAATGAACCTTTTACTGTACCACAAGGAAGCAGTCTTGATTTCCTACTCTTCTCCTTATACACATCATTAGAGAGAGAAAAAAAACTTGATTTCCCCAGTTATGCAGGAGATATACAATTGCATATTTGTGCCTGATGATGATAAAGTTTTCTCTGACTTCTGATTTGTTTGCAGAAACATATGAATGAGCTATAATTTCCTAAAACTAAATGAAGTTAAAACTGAATTTTGGTTGGTCCCAGAGCCAAAAGGAATACATTTCTTGATAAACTTGGGAACTTGACTCCCCTTGTAAAGTCAGAAGTAACAAGCCTGGGTGTTACCTTTGATTTGGGTTTGAATTTTAAATCTCCATAAAGAAAGTGACCAGAGCAGAATTTCTACACTTAAGAAATATTGAAAAGGTATGTCCGTTACAGTCAAATAATGATGCTGAAAAACTAATTTACATCTTATATCGAATAGATTATTGCAATGCACTTGTTTCCTGTCCTTCCAAAGCAATCTATTCTCAAGCTTCAACTTATTCCAAATGCTACAGCTAGAAAAACCAGGATGAGGGAACATATCACTCCCATCCTAGCTACTCTGCATTCGCATCCTGTATCTTCTAGAATTGATTTTAAATTTATTTTATTCATTTTTAAAGCTCTTAATGATCTGGGACAGGAGTGCATCACAGAATTACTTTTGTTTTATCATCTTCCTTGAGTTCTGAAGTCTTCCACTGGTCTCTTAAATTGAAACAATCTTCCTCAAAAGATAATTGGCAGGTCAGCCTTTTGAACTGCAATATGCCCCACCCTATGGAATTCAATATCTAAAACCATAAGGGATGCAGACCCAGCTGACACTTTTATATGCCAACTGAATGCCAGCTTCTGTACCTCTTTCCTGATGGTAACAATGTGAAGAGGGTGTGTCCTGGGTGGTGAGGATCCTTAATGCTGTCTTGGATACTACAGAGGATAGTACCCATAAGGGAGCTGACTAGTTTCACAAGTTTCTGCAACTTACTTCGACTTGTGCAGTATCCCACCTCCCCCCTCCATACTAGACGATGCAGCCAGTCAAAATGCTTTCCACAGTACATTTGTAGAAGTTTTTGAGTGTTTTAGTTGACAAATCTCCTCAAACTCCTAATGAAAGATAGCCACTGTCTTGCCTCCTTTATAGCTGTATTATCATTGTTATAAATAAATTATTATTATTAATTCTCAATAATCCTGCTGGTACTTCAGGTAATCTTGCTGTGTAACCTCGACTAAAAATTCTAGCCTGCACTGTTCTCCACTCCAGGATAATTTTTTACACCTCCTCTTCTCTTTATTTTGATTTCTCATTCCTCTACCTTTTCAGATTCTCATCCTAACATTCAATACTTCTCAGACTTGCTGAAGTATTGCACCTTGAACCCTATGCCCTCCACCTGCTTGAATACGCCAGAAGCTTTTTTTAATAACCCTCACAACCTTCAACAAGATAATCACCCAGCTCCATCTATCTCAGCTCCTGTGCTGTTAAAACCATGCATTTATTATGTCCAGACAACATTACTCTAATATCTCTTGATCATTTAGTGTTTGCTGTACAGATATTTATTTTGCTAATCGTTTGCAAGTGGTTCTTAGAAAAATAAAACAAAAAAGACTTTTCATCAGTGAAAGAAATACTGGTGACCAAGGACCTTTTAATAGAGGTTCTGTGCTCAAGTTGATCATACATTTTATTGTATTTCCCAAATTTTGACTTCAGTGGCCACTTATTTTCATCTGACAAGACAAATATGATGTAATTATGTAAACAACCATGGAACATTCAACATAGAACAAGCAAAGAAAGCAACTTCAATTGCAACAATTAACTTCTCAAAGTTGAAAATATTATCAGTCATTTGAGTGACCAAGATTGCTGGGAGACTGGGCAGGACAAATAATTATTTTGTGAAAAATTATATGTATTGATAAATAACTGCTATGCGATGGAATAGCACATGACAGCAAAAACATATATTGACCGCATCTGTAAGCTACCATGTACTGATTCCAAGTCAGACTGTTCAGATTTGCATGTGAAAGTCAGAGAGAATTTCCATGTCACTTTTTCACTCCTTTGTGGCCATTCACTCATTGTGAAATGCAATTGTTTGTCAATCTTAGTAGCTTTATGTATATTTTTTCATAAGCTCTATTGTGATTTTTTTCCTGTAAATGCCTGCAAGAAACTGATCTCAAGGGAGCATATAGCAACTTTTACATACTTTGATAATGAATTTACTTTGAACTTGGAACAATCAAGATGAAGAACTCTTCACTATACCTGAGAAAGACAGAAATAAATTAGTCTCTGTAGCAGCAGAATGTGCCTAAAATGAACCGCCCTGTGAATACCCCTCAGAACAAAGGCCGGTGGGGTAGATGCTAAAAGGATGTTTTCCCTAGAGGTTATCTAGAACAAGAGGGCGAAGTTTCAGAAGAAGACAAGGAAGAATTTCTTTTCTCTGTGTTGTGAATCATTGATATTCTCTTCTTCAACGGGCTTGAAGGTGGAGTTATTGAATATAATCAAGACAAATATTGGCAGATATTCAATCTCTAAAGGAGTCATGGGGTACGGGAAGAGTGTAGGAAAGTGGAGTTGGGGAGAGGACAGGAAAGTTCATCAAGATTGGATCTAAGATAAGATCATAATCTTATTAAAGATCAAGTAGCTTATTGGTTACTCCTTCATTTTATTACATTCATTCCCCTTGAACAAAGGTGATTATTAAAATAGAAGAAAATACATAACTGAAAAAGATCACATTTTATGCATCATTAAAACTCTCATAATCTCAGATAAAATAGCAGCATACATTTTTTAAACCAAGAATGCAGCAAGGTACAAATAAGGCCTACAGAAGGGCAGAAAAGGCTGTGCACTTTCCTGAGACAAAGGAACACAAAGAGCAAAGGAGGAGGTATAAGCCATAATCTGATACGAAGATAAGGCATGTGGCTCAAATGTCTCATTTTGTTATAAATACTAGGTATTGGAGAGCACATCAAGGGCAGCATCTGCTAGGACATATGCTCCAGCAAGTACATGTTATGCTATTGGATCATTAGAGGCTTTATAGTCACCAGATGGTCAAATATTCAGTCAATGAATACAGCAATAATTGAACCAAGATGCTGAACAAAAAAACAGGGAGAGACTTTCAACCATGAGTGCAAACTAATGTAGCACTAATGCTTTAATAATAAAAAAAGAAAACTTGTATCTCTGAATAAAATATGTTCACATTTTGATGTAAATGCTTGCAAAGATGTAGTGCTATTCCTTATGTATGTGTATGAATGATTGCAAGGCATAAATGGTATATTTGCCAGAAATTGGAGTCTCAGTTGAGATAATAGTCCTGAGAATCACAACATATGATTAACTAGAAGTAATTCAGTGAAGTGCAAGCAATTTATAATCTTATTACTTTGTGTTCAGTCCAGCACCTAGCCAGTGCTAACCAAGCTATTCCTTGACTACAACACCAGGGCAATATTAAATGTGGCTAGTATTCATTAAAGCTAACACATATTGTTTACAGCGAATCTTCAATTAATCTTCATAATACATCTGTATTATTGCCAGAGTATGTGGCAAGTTTCAATGAAGACATCCTTGGTAAAGTCTAGGCTTCATGCACGTTGTTCTCATTAAGTTTCAGTAGACGGATTCCTCTCTGAACTTACTAGACACATTTCGGATTTCCCATCTAGCACCTAATTCTGTATGTCTTCTGTTGATATTTTTTCAATTATACCGTACAGCAAAGGAAATGGTTGATGTTGCATCCATATCTGGGAACAATGATTTTTTAACAAAGCCTAAAGTCGCAGCTTTACGCCTTTCTGCACCTGTCCCATCACTCCTTGCAGATTACTGCAATTTAAATCATCTGAAGAAAGAAAAAGTTTGTAGAACTAACAAGAACTCAACTTATCATGAACATATAAGCTGTTCGTGATATTTTTAAATGACTGACACTGAGACATAGGGAATCTTTCCTGCTGCATACAGTGTATTCACCTATTGGTATATAACAGAAGAAATTATATTAAGTCCAATGAATACTAATTGATGTCTTGACTTGGTTGCATTGTATCGTATTTCTCTGGTGATTGTTGATTATGTAATATTAATACCTTCATCAGTGTGGAATCTGACACAGCTTGTACCACAAGTGCACACAAATACTGCTAATACCATTGTAATCTTCATAGGTCTCTTCTCAAGATGAAAAATATGCTACCTACTCTAGTTAATCCTTAACATCCAGTATATTACTGTACCAAAGGAACTAATAAATGTCAACAGAGCAAATAAAGTACAAATTTGTAGTACTGTTTGTAGTAATTTGTAATAAAGTACTGTTAGGCGTGTCTTTCAGGTTTCAATTATTATAATACTTCTGAATATCTTTTAAATATAAGAACATGAGAAAACAGGAGCAGGAAAAAGGCCAAGCAGGAGTAACAATCATGTGTGTAGTACTATGTTTTCTGATGATTTTTTAACTCCTTGGTTTTTTTTCTATTCTTCCAATAGTTACAAAGGTCAGGCATTCTCTTAGCTTCATTTTTATAACTGGTCTCCAAAATGAATCTTTGTTGTCCCAATGAAGCAATTTGACCATTATGACAGAATTTGAGAAGGTAATCTGAGGAGAACAACTTCTTTATTGAATCTGTTTGATTTGTTTGTGAAACTGAAAGAATGGAATGGTTGGTATGGAATGTAATCTTCTTTTAAAGTATTCTTAAATAGCAATGAATGTTTTTTTTGAATATTCTTAAATAGTAATAAATAGTTATTACTCTGAGGCCAAATTTGTAAATTCAAAAACCTGAATGCAAATGTCTTCAATCCAGACTCAAACTATATTGATTATAGTCTGAGATAAGAAAGTCTATTACATCAAGATAGTATAACATGTAGTCCACAACTTGAACAAAAAGGATTGTTTTATAATTTGAATTTTGAAATCATTTTCCACACTACCTTCACAACTCTTTTTCACATTCTTCTTGCCTATTATCCAATTCGTGGGGTATTTTGAAATAATAAAGACTAACTCTGTGGGTGTGTCCATCTGCAGAACCAGAGATAAAAATAATGCTATTACTGTAAGACCATAAGACATTGGAGCAAGATTAGGCCATTCAGCTCATCAAGTCTGCTCCACCATTCCAATATGGCTGATCCCGGATCCCACTCAACCTGCTATCTCACCATATCCTTTGATGCCCTGACTGATCTGAAAACTATCAACTTCCACGTAAAAAATACCCATGGACTGGACTTCCACCACAGTCTGTAGCAGAGCATTCCACAGATTTACTACTCTCTGTCTAAAAAAAGTTCTTCCTTACCTATTCTAAAGGATTTGCCCTCAATTTTGAGACTGTGCCCTGTAGTTCTGGATACCCCAACCATAGGAAACATGTTCTTCATATCCACCCTATCAAGTCCTTTCAACATTCGGTAGATTTCAATGAGATCCCCCCACATTCTTCTAAATTCCAGTGAGTACAGGCCCAAAGCTGCCAAATGCTCCTCATATGTTAACTCCTTCATTCCCAAAATCATCCTCATGAACCTCCTCTGGATTCTCACCAATGACAACACATCCTTTCTGAGATATGGGGCCCAAAACTGTTTGACAATACCACATGTGCGGCCTGACTAGTGTCTTATAAAGGTTCAGCATTATCTCCTTGCTTTTATATTCTAGTCCCTTTGAAATAAATGCTAACATTGCATTTGCCAACAGACTCAACCTGTAAATTAACCTTCTGGGAGTCTTGCACGAGGACTCCTAAGTCTCTCCGCACCTCTGATGTTTGAATCTTCTCCCCATTTAGATAACAGTCCACACTATTGTTCCTTTTACCAAAATGCATTATCATACATTTCCAAATACTGTATTCCATCTGCCACTTTTTTGCCCATTCTTCCAAGTTGTTTAAGTCCTGCTGCAATCACATTCCTTCCTCAGCATTACCTACCCCTCCACCTGTCTTTGTATCATCCACAAGCTTTGCAACAAAAAAATCAATTCCATTATCTAAATCATTGGCAAATAATGTTAAAAGTAGTGGTGCTAATACTAACCCCCTAAGAAACACCACTAGTCATTAGTCACTAGTCAATTACCTCTTCCAAAGGTTGCCTATGTAAGTATTAGAAATAGTAGGCAGCCGTCGATCCCAGGGGATCATTGCTTTACACCTCTGATGGACTGTGTCCTCTCCAGGTTGCAGCCAGGATGGAAAGATTTGAAGAATCGGCTGTTACTCATGCAGCGAGTTCCCCTCTCCACGTCCCTGGTGTGGTCCAAGGGAAGGGAAAGAGCCGATAAAGATTGGCACCAGTGTCATCGCAGCGGTTGCCAGAATTAAGTTGTAAACAACATCAAACTGCCTTAGGGACCCGGCTCTAGATTTCTTCCTCGGGGTTTACTCCTGAAGCCTTTCCCATGAGTGGGTATGGCTGTAAGTCAGCGGAGGTTTAAAATCAAAGTTTTCTTCTCCAGTAGTAGAATAAATGACTGCATAAATGACTATCCCACAACAACTTCAGGAAATCTGCTCTGTTTTGGTAAAACTCAAGAGTTATAAACTCAAAAAATAAAATTGCAGTTTAAGTTTTAAATAAGATTCATATTATTAAAACAAAAATTTCACAATTATTAAATTGAAGCTCTGTCCTAGATTAGTTATTTAAAATGTGCTTGAAATTACAATATTTAAGGCTATAAACACTTGAAATTCAAAACTCCCTCACCCTTAATAACAGTGTACTGGAGGGTTTAAAATCCAAATTCTTCCACTTGCTTCCATTCTTATATTCTTCAATCAATCAATAAATATCCTGTCAAAGACAGGTTAGGTCAATGAGCAATAATTTGCCTTTCTATAACACTTTAAAAGCAGCAAAACACAATAAGATACTTAAAAAATGAACAAAATTGGATATCCATCCCCATATTGAAATAATGAGGAGTGGTGACCAGGAACTTGGACTTTGAGGAATATTCTAAAAGTAGAGAAATGGAGAGGCTTAGAAAGGAAAATCTGAAGCTTACAGGTAATGTCAAATGCATGATTCTCAAAGCGGAGCAATAAAAATCAGTGGTTTGCAAGAGGCCATATTTGGAGCATTCTTTGACTCTTAATGGGCAGTAGGCCTGGTGGAGGTTTCATAGATGGGGAAAAGAGGGATTTTGAAGAAAAATATGAAAATATTAATATTGAATGTTGCTGAACCAGGAACAAATACAGATTGGAAAGCACAACAATCGAGAATGACAGACTTGATTCAACCTAGGAAAAAGGAAGAAAACCTTTGAGTGAGCTGAAATCTTACAGAGATCAATAAAGTGAGAAGATAGACATAGAGAAGTGGAAGCGTTAAATACAGAATTAATGAAGGGTGAAGGATTTCAGCAGATGACCTTAGGCTAAGATTAAATACTGGTAAGTTACATAATACATCAAAATAAAAAAGAGATACAAGATGTGTGGAATCTGATATGTTCCTGAAGATGTCAATGATAGACAACGTAAAGATAGGAAATAGGAAAGTACTGCTTGCATTCAAAAGGAGTAGGCCAATGCCAGAATGATGGAAGTGCTTTAAATGAAGTAGTATTTTCATATTCTGAGAAGTATCTTTTAACTCTATTTTTATTAAAAGGTAACTGCGTCCTTTGGTCAACAACTTTGTAAAATAAATATTCATACAATATTTTAAAACATCCATTAATTAGCTTGTTTTAAATTTAAGCCATACTGTATGCTTTGCTACTTAGAAGAATTGATGATTCTCAAACCATTGGCAGTGCATTTGATCGTGTACTAGTTTTCTAAATTATTGCTCCCTATCCTCTTTAAACACCGATTGTGTAATAACAATTATGTTTCTTAACTGTGCCTACTCAATAAGTCAAAATACCATGAAATTCAATTTTACGCCTATTTGACTCACCTGATTTGAGCACAAATCAGAAGAGTTGATAAAAATCCTTTGGCCAAGTGTGAAGCCAGTTTAGCATCTGTGACATGGAGATTTAATAGCTGAATTTACAGGAACAGCACTTGAAAATTCCCTGGCAAGCAGGCCATTAAGCTAAAGCCTATCTTCCGTCCCTCTGATTTGCTTTCTTCAACACTCTCTGGTTGCTGGGTGCTAAAACAAACCGAAGCTCTGTTTACAAAGTCTACTATTACAATACTCCCACCAAATATTTGTCAAAAGTCAGTCCATGCAAAACTATAAATGCATTAATCACAGGTGTGGAACTGCTATTAAGGCAGGGTAGCTCTTTGGTGTGCTTTTCCAGTGTGACGGTATAATTCAGGTAAGAGCCATTACCTTGTTACCAATTTTGTAAAAGATCTTCTGAACCATTAAACAAACGTAAAGCTCTCAGCAACTCCTGTTGCATGAGATTTAAGGATTAGTGGTGACATAGTGATAAACATGATGAAAATTGTTAATTCTTTAGATGCTGTACTATAAAACACACTGTTGTTGTTAAGGAAATGTGAACTTCATAAAGTCAATTTATGAGAATTATTCAAATATAAGACAGACTTTTCAAGTAACAAACCAACATGTTAAAATCTAATGAAAGTCTGTATTAGAATTCGTTAAGAGGTGTACATTTAATAAGGTTTGAAGTTATTTGATTCATATTAAACTGCTTTTAATGGAACATAGAAGTCACTGTTTTATTACACCATCTCCCAGATTAATGATTCAAGTTTATTGATAATCAATTTTTCTATGTAGAAACAACTGTTACCTGCAGTGTGTGTGTGTGTGTGTGTGTGTGTGTGTGTGTGTCTTGATATCAGATTGATAACATTGCAAAATCATGGCAATATACTGTATCTTTTTAAATTGTACACAGGGCAGTTACAATCAAAAAAACAGAACCAAGATAAGCACGCAATGGCAGCAGGTGTGATAAAGAACATGTCTGATTTTAGACTAACACAAGCCTTTCAGCTTCCTTTTCTAAATCTCGATGTTCACCAGGACACGGATTTCCAGGAAACGTCTGAGGAAGAGGAAGAACTAGAGGATAACAGTGAAGAACAGAATTCAGGAAGCATTAGGAAATGCACTGGAGGTGAAAACTACAGTGTAATGCACCTGTCATTTACTCCTGCAGCAAACTGCACCAAAACCACATTGCAGCTACTAAGGTTTACTGAGTTAATCAACAATGATATTCAGAAGTACTTTGGTAGGAAAAGCAAAGATGATGATCCTGATTCTTGCAATATCTATGAAGACAGGTTTTATTCTGGTAAATCAGGTAGAGAGCTATACTATGCAGACCTCATAAAAATTGCACAAGATGGAGATCAAGAAGAGGAGGAACCAAACGTATCTTTACTGCAACCCAAAGAAATAGACACTCAGGCACTGAAATTAATCTGTGACAGAGAAAGCATTAAAAAATTAGGTCCCCTGGCAGAACTTTTTGAATATGGTTTATACAAATACATGAAACTATCAACCTTGAAGAGGAAAGACAGCAGGATGCAAAAACTGGATCAGAAGTATGCCAATGTAATCCCAATGCACAGACGAAAGCTTCCTTCATCTTTTTGGAAAGAGCCTGTTTCTCTTGTGCCTAGCTGCATCCTTCATACCAGCACACCTGATTTTAGTGATCTTCTGGCCAATTGGACTTCAGAATCAAATGGACAAGAACTCCAAGTTACTAGAGAAATCCCAATTGAAATAAATAGACAGTCACTGGAATCTGAACCTTATCAGGCTTTATAGTGCAAATAGTGATTTTTCATAAATCTCTTATTAAATGCCTGAGTGCTCATGTTTCTGCTATCCTTCTAAGATCTTAAGTATTTAGCTATAAGGGTATTTCCTAAAATTATTATTTTTGCTAACTTTAAAGTAATTCTCTACCTTATTTGAAGAATATGTCCTATGAATGATTAATGGAAAATGAAAGAAAATTTGAAACTATTAGCATCACAGAAAAATTGCTGCAATCATTCCATTGAATTTTCCTGAAGATTATCTGTAATTTATTGGCATTCAAATTTTGTATTGTGTTTTATATATTTGGATATCAACTAAGTGATGAAATTGTAAGTATTATTGTTACTTATTTATATTGACATGTAAATACGTAGACTATTGCGTTTTAATAAACTGTTACCAGAGCATGTCTGATCAAGTTGCTTATGTGATGATACAATTATTGATGTTGAAATTAAAACAATTTTTCAAACTTCCATCTATTTTCTTTAGCACTGGTGAGGTCTGTTGTCATATAGGTAGAATAATAGGACAGTCAGCAACAGTTAAGCAAATTATCAACATGTCATCTACTTTAGAACTAGGATTAATACCAGAAATAGTTTCAGGTTTTCAGTGTCTACAGTATTGGCTTTTTATATTTACCCAGTTCCCTTGCATTGTAAATGTGCATTTTTACTTAAATGTCAGATCAAACACAGAAGAGTTTTTCCTTTAATGAATTGTTCTTGTCTGTCAAGGCTTTCATAAAACATTGCAACCTTTACAACGCTTTAGACCTACACTATTCTACCTACTTAATGAAAAATCCAAGATGCTGTCCAAGTTGCAAGCCATTTTGGACAATGTCTCCCATCCACTCCATAATGTACTGGTTAGGCACAGGAGTACATTCAGCCAGAGACTCATTCCACCGAGATGCAACACTGAGTGTCATAGGAAGTCATTCCTACCTGTGGCCATCAAACTTTACAACTCCTCTCTCAGAGTGTCAGACACCCTGAGCCAATAGGCTGGTCCTGGACTTATTTCCATTTGGCATAATTTACCTATTATTATTTATTTATTTATGGTTTTATATTGTTATATTTCTATACTATTCTATACTATACTATTCTTACTACTATTCGACTGTAACAAAACCCAATTTTCCTCGGGATCAATAAAGTATGTCTGTCTGTCTGTCAACCTTTACAACACTTTAGACCTACAGTATTCTAACTACTTAATGAAAAACAGTAGAATATTAGATTCCATTAAAAATTTGAGATTTGAAAATATTTTAAAATCTTTTTCAGGTAAATAGAATGGATGAAAACATACAACTGAAGACTGAGTTGCTTTCTAATTAAATAAAAAGATTCTCCGAATCAGACATGTTACCAAAATCAGAATAATTATCAAAGTCCTATATGAGGTGAAATTGGATGCTTCTGCACAATACTGCTGCCACATAACAACAAGTTTTGAAATTGGATTTCGAATTGCTTTATTATTGTCACATGTACCAAGATAGAATGAAAAGCTTGCCGCATTATATAACTTTACATCATACAAGTCATTGATAACAAAACTGATTCAGATTCAGATTCTGGAAACCAATCTGAATCAGAGCATCAGTTAACTGAAGTAAGAAGCAACTAAATCTTCAGGAGCAAATTCACCTATGGGAAATATTTGATATTTCTCTGGGGTATCAGCACAGAACACTTTAACAAATACTTCTTGTTTACACAACATTTGCTGTTTGTCTCAAATACTTAATAAATTCCAATCTGGAAATAACAGAAGACTTGACATCAGAAGCATCAATGAGTCATTTTTAAAATTTAAGTCAAACCCTCAACTGTTTAAAAACATCTTAGTTGTACAGATTAGAGATTGTGAGCAGAAATATATACAGTGTCTTCAGATTAGACTAACACTAAAGCATCACTGAGTGATTTAGACCATCAGACACAGGAGCAGAATTAGGCTTTTTGGCCCATCAAGTCTGCTCAGCCATTCCACAATCGCTGATTTATTATCCTCTCAAACCCATTCTCATGCCTTCCCCCCATAACCTTTGATGCCCTGACTAATCAAGATCCTATCAACCACTGCTTAAAATGTACTTAATGACAGCCTCCACGGCCGTCCTTGACATTGTATTCCACAAGTTCACCACCCTCTAGCTAAAGAAACTCCTCCTCATCTCTGTTCTAGATGGACGCCCTTCTATTCTAAGGCTGTGTCCTCTTGTAATAGACTTCACCACTAAAGAAACAGCTTCTTCATGTCCATTCTATCTACGCCTTTCAATATTCAATAGGTTTCAATAAGAACCCCTCCCCATTCTTCTGAACTCATGATTAAGGCCCAAAGCCATCAAATACTCCTCATACAGTATGTTGACCTTTTCATTCCCAAACTCATTCTTATGAACCTCCTCTGAACCCTCTCCAGAGCCAGCATATTTTTTCTTAGATAAGGGGCCTAAAACTGCTCACAATACTCCAGGTAAGGTATGACCAATGCTTTATAAATCCTCAGCATTATGTTCTTGCTTTTATATTCTCGTCCTCTCAAAATGAAGGCTAACTTTACATTTGCCTTCCTTATCACTGATTCAAACTGCAAGTCAACCTTTAGGGAATTCTGAACAAGGACTCCCAAGTCCCCTTCCACCTCTGATTTTTTTATTTTTCTCCCCATTAAGAAAGTAGTCTGCACCTTTATTTCTACTACCAAAGTGCGTGACCACACATTTCCCAACACTGTATTCCATCTGCCTCTTCTTTGCCCATTTTCCTAATCTGTCTAGGTCCTTCTTTATGCTCCCTGCATCCTCAGCGTTACCTACCTTTCCACCTAATTTTGTATCATCCACAAACTTGGCCACAAAGCCATCAATTCCATCATCCAAATCATTGACATATAATGTAAAACAAAGCAGTTGCAATACTAACCCTTGCAGAACAATACTAGTCACCAGCAGCCAACCAGAAAAGGCCCCTTTTATTTCTGTTCTTTGCTTTCTATCAGTCAGCTAATCTTCTATCCAACAATCAAATTCAAGTTTAATTAACATTCAACTATACATAAATACAGCTTAAAAAAAAAACAGCATTAATCTGGGGCCAAGAAGCAAAATATACACAGTTCATTCGCACTAATGAACAGAAAAAAAAAGTCATGCAAAAAACACATAAATAGCCCAAGACCCTTTAGTGACATGTCCCACAAGACAGTTATCGGTAGTGCGCAGACAATCCAGTCTGCCATTCCATTGATTGAACACTGGAGAGCAGCACCAACAGGAGAGCCCAGCCCCCAATCAAGGAGCAGGGATGCCACGCTGCACCGCCTCCAGTGTCTCCTCACCTGGGCTTCAGCAGCAGGCAAGTCCACGGCTTGGGGGCTGGTCCTCACTACAACCAAGGCTATGCAGCTCTCTGCCACCTGTCACACCAACAAATGAGGTAAACAGGCCTCTGGCATCTTACATTATTGCGATGACAGAGAAACATCCAAGACAATAACCCACGATTACACTGCACGCCGCTTTCCTGTACCAACTCTAATGCACGGTCTGCACCATGGCCAGCTCCTCCGAACCCAGTCTGACTCCAGCTGTTTCCTCCAACACCCCGAAAAGCTCCTCCAACACACAGAGGTTAGCTGGCTCCGCCTACGCACAGTCCAGCCACTTTAATCAACAAACAGCTCACTGATGGGGTAGGCTTGCAGTACCTGAATTTCATGGAGTCCAGTATAGTCTTTTGATTGTAAAAAAAAACACATTGAATGAAGAAAAAAAAGACCTTTAGTTAGCTCCCGAGAGGCTGCAGTGGCCACATGTGATGCCATCTTACTGTAAGTTTCTAGTATCTTTCCTGTAATACCATGGGCTCAGGAACACTTTGTCAAAGGAGTTTTGAAAATCCAAGTAAACAATAACCACTGACTCTCTTTTGTCTATCCTGGCTGTTATTTCCTCAAAGAGTTCCAACAGATTTATCAGGCAAGATTTTCCTTTAAGGAAACCATACTGACTTTGGCTTGTTTAATCATGTGCCTCCAAGTACCCCAAAATCTCATCTTTAAAAATGTAATCTAACATCTTCCCAACCACTGAACTTACTCTAACTGGGGTATAATTTTCTTTCTTCTGCTTCCCTCCTTTCTTCAATGCAATAGAAAGGAAGGACATTAGCCTGGAGGATGTGGAACCGATATGGGTGGAGCTGCATAACACTAAGGGGCAGAAAATGCTGGTGGGAGTTGTGTACAGGCCACCTAACAGTAGTAGTGAGGTTGGGGATGGCATTAAACAGGAAATTAGAAATACGTGCAATAAAGGAACAGTAGTTATAATGGGTGACTTCAATCTACATATAGATTGGGTGAACCAAATTGGTAAGGCTGTTGAGGAAGAGGATTTCTTGGAATGTATGCGGGATGGTTTTCTGAACCAACATGTCGAGAAACCAACTAGAGAGCAGGCCATTCTAGATTTGGTATTGAGCAATTAGGAAGGGTTAGTTAGCAATCTTGTCGTGCGAGGCCTCTTGGGTAAGAGTGACCATAAAATGGTGGAATTCTTCATTAAGATGGAGAGTGACATAGTTAATTCAGAAACAAAGGTTCTGAACTTAAAGAAGGGTAACTTTGAAGGTATGAGTCGTGAATTAGCTAAGATAGACTGGTAAATGATACTTAAAGGGTTGACGGTGGATATGCAATGGCAAGCATTTAAAGATCGCATGGATGAACTACAACAATTGTTCATTCCAGTTTGGCAAAAGAATAAACCAGGGAAGGTAGTGCACCCGTGGCTGACAAGGGAAATTATGGATAGTATCAAGTCCAAAGAAGAAACATATAAATTAGCAAAAAAAAGTAGCACACCTGAGGACTGGGAGAAATTCAGAGACCAGCAGAGGAGGACAAAGGGCTTAATTAGGAAAGGGAAAAAAGATTATGACAGAAAGCTGGCAGGGAACATAAAAACTGACTGTAAAAGCTTTTATAGATACGTGAAAAGAACAAGATTGGTCAAGACAAATGTAGGTCCTTTACAGTCAGAAACAGGTGAATTAATCATAGGGAACAAAGACATGGCAGACCAATTGAATAACTACTTTGGTTCTGTCTTCACTAAGGAGGACATAAATAATCTTCCGGAAATAGTAAGGGACCGAGGGTCTAGTGAAATGGAGAAACTGAGGGAAATACATGTTAGTAGGGAAGTGGTGTTAGGTAAATTGAAGGGATTAAAGGCAGATAAATCCCCAGGGCCAGATGGTCTGCATCCCAGAGTGCTTAAGGAAGCAGCCCAAGAAATAGTGGATGCATTAGTGATAATTTTTCAAAACTCCTTAGATTCTGGATTAGTTCCTGAGGATTGGAAGGTGGCTAATGTAACCCCACTTTTTTAAAAAAGGAGGGAGAGAGAAACCAGGGAATTATAGACTGGTTAGTCTGACATCAGTGGTGGGGAAAATGCTAGAGTCGGTTATCAAAGATACGATAACAGCACATTTGGAAAGAGGTGATATCATCAGACAAAGTCAGCATGGATTTGTGAAAGGAAAATCATATCTGACGAATCTTATAGAATTTTTTGAAGATGTAACTAGTAGAGTGTAAAGGGGAGAGCCAGTGGATGTGGTATATTTAGATTTTAAAAAAGGCTTTTGACAAGGTCTACACTGGAGATTAGTGTGCAAACTTGAAGCACACGGTTTTGGGGGTATGGTATTGATGTGGATAGAGAATTGGTTGGCAGACAGGAAGCAAAGAGTGGGAGTAAACGGGACCTTTTCAGAATGGCAGGCAGTGACTAGTGGGGTACCGCAAGGCTCAGTGCTGGGAACCCAGTTGTTTACAATATATATTAATGATTTAGACAAGGGAATTAAATGCAGTATCTCTAAGTTTGTGGATGACATGAAAATGGGTGGTGGTGTTAGCTGTGAGGAGGATGCTAAGAGGATGCAGGGTGACTTGGATAGGTTAGTTGAGTGGGCAAGTTCATGGCAGATGCAATTTAATGTGGATAAATGTGAGGTTATCCACTTTGGTTGCAAGAACAGGAAAACAGATTATTATCTGAATGGTGGCCGATTAGGAAAAGGGGAGATGCAATGAGACCTGGGTGTCATTGTACACCAGTCATTGAAGGTGGGCATACAGGTACAGCAGGCGGTGAAAAAGGTAAATGGTATGTTGGCATTCATAGCAAAAGGATTTGAGTACAGGAGCAGGGAGGTTCTACTGCAGTTGTACAAGGCCTTGGTGAGACCACACCGAGAATATTGTGTGCAGTTTTGGTCCCCTAATCTGAGGAAAGACATTCTTGCCATAAGAGGGAGTACAGAGAAGGTTCACCAGATTGATTCCTGGGATGGCAGGACTTTCATATGAAGAAAGACTGGATCGACTAGGCTTATACTCACTGGAATTTAGAAGATTGAGGGGGGATCTTATTGAAACGTATAAAATTCTAAAGGGATTGGACAGGCTAGATGCAGGAAGAATGTTTCTGATGTCGGGGAAGTCCAGAACAAGGGATCACAGTTTAAGGATAAAGGGGAAGCCTTTTAGGACCGAGATGAGGAAAAACTTCTTCACACAGAGAGTGGTGAATCTGTGGAATTCTCTGCCACAGGAAACAGTTGAGGCCGGTTCATTGGCTATATTTGAGAGGAAGTTAGATATGGCCCTTGTGGCTAAAGGGATCAGGGGGTATGGAGAAAAAGCAGGTACAGGGTTCTGAGTTGGATGATCAGCCATGATCATACTGAATGGCAGTGCAGGCTCGAAGGGCTGAATGGCCTACTCCTGCACCTATTTTCTATGTTTCTATATTTCAAGAGCGGAGTGACATTTGTAACTTTCCAGTCCTCTGGAATTATCCCAAAACCTTCTGATTCTTGAAAAATCTATCTGAATTTCCCCCACAAACTCTAGCCATTGCTGCTCTGCTGCCATCCTGTTAGTGTCCCCTTCCAACCAACTTCGGCCAACTCCTCTCTCATGCTTCTGTAACCCCCTTTTCTGCACCGTAATACTGATATATCTAACTTTAGCTTCTCCCTTTCAAAGTACTGGGTGAATTTTATCATATTATGATCACTGACTCCTAAGCGTTCCTTTACCTTAAGCACCCTAATCAAATCTGGTTCATTGCACAATAGCCAATCCAGAATTGCCTTTCCAACAGAGGGCTCAACCACAAGCTGCTCTAAAAAGCCATCTCATAGGCACCCTACAAATCCTCTGTTGGGATCCAGCACCCACCTGACTTTCGCAATACTCCTGCATATTGAAATCCCCCATGACTATCATAACATTGCCCTTTTTACATGCCTTTTCTATCTCTCGTTGTAATTTATATCCCAAATTTTGGCTACTGTTTGCAGGCCTGTATATAATTCCTATCAGGATCTTTTTACCCCTGCAGTTTCTTAACTCTCCTCACAACGTTTCTACATCTTACGATCCAATGAAATAGGGAATCTATTTTAATGAAATTCACATGGTGCAAGTTTAAAAACAATACTCTATTAATTTATATTGGATTTATACACAAGAAAGTACATTTTAAGTATAGTTCCAATTGTAATCCAGGAAATATGGCCGCTAGTTACACTTAGTAAGCTATAACAAACAGTGATGTAATAATGAGCAGCTAATTGGAAGTGGAACTGTGATACAGCTAGTGATTTGTGTTCAAACGAAACTCTGGTGCTCTATGTGAGACCTTCTCCCTGTGACAGCATGGGTTTCTTTTGAGTTTTTTGGCATCCAAAATATACAAAAGATACAGTGGAGAACAGGCCTTTCTGGCCCCTCAAGCCACTCTGCCCAGAAACCCACCTACTTAACCCTCCCCTAATCACAGGACAATTTACAATGACCAGTTAACCTACTGACCAGTACGTCTTTGGAATGTGGGAGGAAACCTAAACACTCGGAGGAGATCAATGTGTTCACAAAGAGAGACGTACAAATTCCTTAGAGACCGTGTTGGGATCGAACTCCAAACTGGTGCCCTGTGATAGGTTGCATTCACCTCTATGTTACCATGGTGCCCACAAAGAGTGATAAGTTAATTGGACACTACTTATTGCCCCTTCTGCTTAAGTGAGTGAAACATAGAAACACAGAAATCTACAGCACATTACAGGCCCTTCGGCCCACAATGTTGTGCCGACCATGTAACCTACTCTAGAAGCTGCCTAGAATTTCCCTACCGCATAGCCCTCTATTTTTCTAAGCTTCATGTAAGTGTCTCTTAAAAGACCCTATTGTATCCACCTCTACTACCGTCGCCAGCAAAGTAGTGCAATCTGGAAGGAGTTGGTGGGAATGTCGGGAGAAAATAATGGGATTAATATAGGATTGAGTTTATGGCTGGTGTGGATGTGGTGGATTAAAAGGACCCATTTCCATGTTTTATGATCACATATCTAATCTTCTCGGTAATAATTTTGAGATGGTGATCATTCCTGGCCAGTGACAACTCCCTTACTCCTCTTTGAAATAAGATCTTAACAAGACATCCTTGGGGGAAACTGGCCACCAGTCAGAAGCAGCTTCCCTACTTATACTGAGGGAACTGTTTGCCAGGCCTCAGTAAAAGCATCGAAAAGGTGTTTTATAACCCATATCCAAGAGCCATATTTGCTAAGACACACAAAATGATGGAAGAACTCAGCAGATCAGGCAGTATCTATGGAAATGAATAGATATCAGTGTTTTGGGCTGAGAGCTTTCTTCGGGACTGTTTTTCAGCCATAATTGCACTTAAGTATAGCTCAAAATGTTTTTTTTTCAATAAGTGATTAAATGGCAGGTAACTTGAAGAGGAACAAAAACAGAAAGCTGGAAAAACTCAACAGGCCCAGCAGAGTTTGTGGAGGCTAAAAGTGTAAGTCCATGTTTAAGATTGAGACCTTGCATCAGGACGAAGGAAGACTGTCAATATATAGCAGTGTAATATATCGATATATTATTGGGGTGTGGTAGAAATCAGTGGGTGATTGGTGGAACCAGAAAGGCATGGGATGACAGGGAGATGGAATCGAGTAAGGGAGAAGTGAAATCAAGGCTATTAGTTACTACCAGAGGAGGAATGTGAGACAATCTGCCGATTCACCATTTTATTGTCATACATCAAAGCAACTGGTGCATTTTAATAATAATAACAAACAAAATAAAACATCTGCAAATGTTAGAAATCTGAAATAAAAGCACAAAAAGCAGCAAGTCAGGCAGCATCTGCGGAATGAGAAATGGAGCTAACGTTTCAGATTGTAGACCCTTTGTCACCAGAGACCAAAAAAAAGGCTGGTTTGAAGTTGCTGACAATGTGGGGGAGCTGAGACTTAAACATAAGCTCTTTCCTGCAGTGGTGATGACCAGAGAATTGAACTCTGTTTCTCTTTCCACGGTTGTTGCTTGACCTGCAGAGTGCTTCCAGCGTTTTATGATTTTACATCATTATTGATAGCAGCCTGGTCACGGGCTACAAAACACAATACTTTTTGGCTGTGCAAGAGGGAAATATGTAATGCTTAGATGGCAAAACAAAGTTGTTGGCCTCAAAACCACTGACAGAATCACTTAAATGTTGCAGCTGGTCACAATATGTTGCCATTCCATTTTTAAGGTGATCTGCCAAAAATGCTTATGACAAAACCCAAGATTAAGGTTAGAATTATAGATTGACAGTGTATACTGTGAACAGAATGTCATCACTTTTATGCATCATGTTCAGCATATAGATGAATGTTATTTCATTGTCCTATTAATGCTAACCACCATTCTTCCTTTGTAGAAATTGGGATCACTAATTACTAACCCTGAATCACTAATATAACCAAAAATACTGTAAATAAGGCACTTTCAATTGTGAAGATAAGAGATCTCAAGAGTTATGAAGACACACTGGCGAAGCTTAGAATGATCAGTCTAGAAAAGTGCCACTTGCAAGGTGATCATATCAAGGTATATATTATTAACGGGGGCAATAAAATGCTTCCTTGCCAAACTAATTTAAATAGCAGCAGGAGAATTAAGCGATGTACACGCAGAAAATTTTTAAAAAACCAAGATGCTTGAAATACTCAGCAAGTCAGCAATGGTTAGTGCAGATTAAATCAGGGGAAATGAGAGACTAGATCAGTCTCTAGTGCTTTTTTTTTAACTGAAAATGTACTTCCTTCTCCATTAAATTAACTCTCCATTGCATGTTCCCAGAGCATAGAATGATCTGCTCTATTCTTACTCAAGTGGTACCTGAAGAAAGTCATCAATAAATGTTTTTGTCCCTCATTGCTGGGGTGGACTTGGAGACCTTTCAACGCGCAGAACCAAGGTGCGGCAGAGGCCGGGCCTGAGAGCGAGGACGGACCTCAGGTTTGATCGATTTGAGCACCAGGCCAAACTGGAAAGGTCGAGTACAGGCCAAATCGAGGCAGAGCGCTGGGCCGAACTGGAATGGTTGGGTATGGGCCAAATTGAAGTAGCAGGGTCTGGGCCCAAGAGCAAGGTACAACCTAAGGTTTGGATGATGTAAGTGCTGCACCAGATTGCAAAGGTCATGGCATCAGGGCCGGAAGTGAGGGATGGGTTGGTTCAGCTCGCTGCTCCATGAGGTTTACTCATCTCTGTGCTGAACTGAGGCCGTGGCCTGCAAATAACGGGCTCCTGAATCAGCTGTGGCTGGCTTCATTGCTGTGGGCTCACTTTTGTAAACTTCAGTTCTCAAAGCTATTTGCTTAATTTTATTGTTTGCACAATTGTTTTTCTCTCTCTACATTGGGTGTTTGACAGTCCTTTTTTTTAATGGGTTCTGTTGGGTGCCTTTGCTTTGTGGCACCTGTAAGGAGATGAATCTCAAGGTTGTATATAGTATACATACTTTTGATAATAAATGTACTTTAAACATTTTACTTTTGAACAATTAGATTGTTTCCTGTTTTGATTCTTTGTAAAATGTATTTTAAAAGCCTAACAAAAGGTTGTGTCTTCATGAATATCACAATATATTTTCAACATTATTTTTTAAAAGAATCTATTCCCCTTTTTCTTTCAAACTTCCAAATGGAATGAATAGCTTCTAACACATGCACTGTTTTAGTTAATGATTCAAAGTCAAGTTAAGCCTGTTCTGGTCAAATTTCAAAGCATGTTTGGATTTACTTTATCAGGTTGGGATGGTACAACAAATATAAAAGAGCAAGACTATTAATTGATTTTATTTTCTGTTATTCAACAAGACTCCATTATGCCATTGATGCACCATCAATAACTCACACTGAGACGTAAGGCGAGATATCGGCTTTTATTGACTGGAAGAAGGAACCAGGAGTGAGTGTCTATCATATAATGTCTTGGAGACTGAGGCCGAGCGTCAGGCCGCAGATCTCCTTTATACAGGGGCCTGTGGGAGGAGCCACAGGAGCAGTCAGCAGGGGCGTGTCCCGACAGGCACATAGTTCACCACAGCCATATTAAAAAACAGAAGCAAAACAAACTCATGCCTGATATCCATTTAGGTTACTACGAACAAAGGGATTTACTACTCATACAATATTCCATGCAAGGTGAGATATTCTATGGTTTCCTTTATCTTTTTTGACAACTGTCAAAAACAAACACTAATAAACAGTGGAAAAGATGATGTGATGTTAGCCATGACTTGTAACTCAGAAAGTATTGAAAATCTGCTAAACGTCCTCACAAGGCTTTGACTTGTTGGCTATATCTTAAACTTATACTGCTAGGATAACTGCCCTGTGATTATTCTAAAGATATTTTTAACTTATTGCTGAAATTAAGATCACTTTCAAGGTTAGTATTTCAATTATGATGTTAACCACAAAATTTGCTCAAAGGCAGGAAAAGGTATAGGAGTATTACAGACAAGGAGGGGATCAATTCAAAGAACAGTTAAAATGGAGAGTACAACACTTTGGCATGGAATTTGTTATAAGGCTTCTCTCAAATCCATTCACCATTGTAATGGAGGAAGTATGGCAGGAACTTCTTGAAAGTGAACATTCATAACTAAACATTATATCAGATTCCTTTGTACTCCTCCACAGAGTACACTGATCAACCTTCTCCAAATCTTCTGATTGTAAATGATGTGTTTAATCATTCAAATAAAACTATGTGCTGAACCAAAATGTACATACAAATCTGGAATTTAATGAAGGTACCACCAATAGACAGGAGAATTGCCTCTGAGCCTTCAAGAAGTGTTAGTCTAAATATTGGATCTAAAACTTACTGAATAATGTGGCAAGTTTGGACCTGAATACAGGAGCCAAGTTTATTTTTTTTAATTGTTTTGCTTTAATTAAAATGTATTTCAAGCAACACACACAAAATGCCGGCAAAACTCAGCAGGCCAGGCAGCACCGATGGAAAAAAAGTACAGTCGACGTTTTAGGCCGAGACCCTTTGGCAGAATTAGAAAAAAAAAGATGAGGAGCAGATTTAAAAGGTAGGCGAGGGGAGAGGGAAACACAAGATGATCGGTGAAACCAGGAAGGGGAGGGATGAAATAAAGAGCTGGGAAGTTGATTGTTGAAAGAGATACAGGACTGAAGTAGCCACCAATCTAATGGCATGAACATTGATTACTTGAACTTCCAGTAATGCCCCCCCCTTCACCATTCCCCATCCCTTTTTACCTCTCTCATCTTACCTTCTTGCCTGCCCACCGCTTCCGTCTGGTGCTCCTCCCACCTTTTCTTTCTTCCATTGCCTTCTGTCCTCTCCTATCCAGTCCCCCTTATCCAGCCCTGTATCTCTTTCATCAATCAACTTCCCAGCTCTTTACTTCACCCCTCCCCTCCCGGTTTCACCTTTCACCTTGTGCTTCACTCAACTCTCCCCCACCTTTTAAATGTACTCCTCATCTTTTTTTCCCCAGTCCTGCCGAAGGGTCCTGGCCCAAAACCATAGCTGCTGCCTGGCCTTCTGAATTCCTAAAGCATTTTGTGTATGTTGTTTGGATTTCCAGCATCTGCAGATTTTCACTTGTTAGTGATTAAAAGTATTTCATAAGGTTGTATTAATCTTATTCCAATATTACCATCTTGTAAATCGCTCAATGTCAGAAATATTTAAACTTTATTAAGATCTACATTAGCTTTAATATGAATCAAGGCTGTTTTCTAGGTTTGCTGTTTATCAAAGCACATTTGGTCAGTCCAGGCGCAGAACCTCAAAGCAGCAGAAACCCTTAAGACCCCCTCAGAGAAAAAGTCCATGGGTATTATGTTGCTCAGTAAAATACTTTAAAATTACAATCCTTCTGCAATGATGAATTGTTGTTAGTAAAACTTCACCTTTCATCTTAATCTCATGTCCATGTTCTGATCTTTTGTACATGTTCACATTTAAAAGGTTAAACCATAGAGTTTACTGCCTTTGGAAGATTGTCATTCTGATTGTCCGGCTGGCTTGATTGATTGTTGTTGCGGGTTATCAGAGATCCGCTATAACTGACACCTGATTGTGTTTGAGATCAGGGATAGGGAAATTCAGGCCAGAAAAAAAACACCAGACCTTTGTGGAAAACTATCATAAGAACATATCTGATTGTTCTTGAATAAATTCAAGCTTTTCAATGTCACTATTTTACTCAGTAAACTATTCTTTGTGAAAATGGTATTGGTTGTTTCACTCTCACATTCCTGGAATAGAAGTTCTCCACATTTACCTTAGCTGTAAGAATTAGTCAGGTGTTTGCACCCCAAAGGGAAAGCCTCTTAATACAGGGTGACAACTAGTTTGCACACAGGCCCTGAAATCCACACCTGCCTCACTGTGCCATGTGGACTTAAATAAATTCTAAAAAGCACCAGACTCCTTTACAATGGCATCAGAAGCCACCAGAGATCATTTGGCAACTAATCTGCAATCCCTTTAAACAACACAATCAGGGAAGGGAAAATCCTCCTTGTGAAATGTGTTCAGCTAAAAGTTGGCACAAATCCAAAGGTTCAGTACTACGGTCAAGTCAATGTTACATGCTGATTGATTTCACTATTTGACAGTTTTGTACGTTTCAGATGGGCATTACTGAACATACACTATAATTTCACCAGTATGGTGTAATTTATAACTTATTAGTTTGTATATTTGAATCAATTCAACCCCTTGCTCATATATTATGGTCTCGAACTTTGTAATCCTGGTACCCTGACCATCTTCCATCAATCTTCTGTAATGATGGAATTCAGTTTTTGTATGATTTAATTTAGCTTCTATACAATTAATGTTTGCTGGCTGATGGTACAGTGGCATCAGCACCAGACTTTGAGGCAAATGGTTCCAGGTTCGAATCTGGCCAGCCCCTTGCATGCTTTCCATCCATGCTGAGTTGAGGGTCAAGCTAGCAACCTGGCCTCGTAAAAAGCAGACAAATGCTAAGGAAATGGAAAAAAAATGCCACCCAAGGTGCGAAAAGGAACAACAATACAATTGATGTGGTTTCACATAAACATGTAACTACTTATTCTATTTGGCCTGTGATTATTAAATATCTATCTTTAAGCTAAACACTTCTGAACATTTTTCAGGTCCCACCTGATCTGCAATTTCTGGAAGTAGTTAAGAATTATTTAATAATTTCATTCCGTTAAGTTGACTTACACATCTATCAATAACTTTCTGATATCTCCAAATGGAAAAAGATATTCAGGATAACAGCTTAATCTTTCTAGGATGTCAATGCTTTGTTCTAATAAAACATAACAAGTTATACTAATATTTGTAACCTTACAAAATGGAAAAGGAGCATTCTGTTTGGTACCAAGTCCACACACTGGAAGCACCCAGAAGTTTACCACAAATGTCAGAAGTATACGTAATTACCTCCCAAATTATTCACCAGCCCCCAGTAGTGCTCTCCTGCCCCATCTGTGGAGGAGCTTACAGTTCCCACATTGGCCCCATTAGTCACTTTAGAGTATTCAAAACCAGGGTTTGTCTCACAGAACTATTAAAGAAGAAGCTAAGTTTTTGCTACAGATTTCTGTGCCCTTTTGATATCAAAACCTAATCGAAATAACCAAATAACGTCATTGAACTTTGTAACAGCTGCACATTTATAAAAACAACTACTATTATATGATATCATTTGATCACTAATTCATGATAAAACACTGCCTCTTATATGTGAGGAAAAAGAATTGATCGTACTCATAACAAGTTTTGTTCCTTCATACTATTTCTTTACTTGAAATAGGATTAACATTTTACTCATCCTTTACTTCTGAATTTGGTTTTGCCAGCTTTTTCAGTTTTTGCTTCCATGACATCCACCTAAAAATCATTAACAGTATCATTAACAGTATATTAGTTTATGTAATATGATAATTACTGATTTAATCACACTATATACTTTGCACCATATATAAATATGTTTAATTATAACATGTCATTACTTAGTTGTAGTATCAGGAAAACAAGATAATGCAGAAATATCGCAACCAATCCGCCACCGTCTCTTCAGCTCAATAAATTAAGTCACTCCTTAATTTACTGACTGTATCAAAAACTTCAGGGGAAGCTTCAATAAAATTAAAGCTATTTAAATAACAGTAATGCACAAAAAAACTATAGTCACCACCTTACCTAGTTTTGTTATTTCCGA
Source organism: Hypanus sabinus (assembly GCF_030144855.1). NCBI lineage: Eukaryota > Metazoa > Chordata > Chondrichthyes > Myliobatiformes > Dasyatidae > Hypanus > Hypanus sabinus. The sequence continues at coordinate 31,551,562 of NC_082714.1, forward strand.
ATAATTGCTTGAAAATGTTTTAGTCACTTTGTATTTGCATTAAATGAAAACTTGTAGCTCCATTAAGTCTGTTTCAGCAATGATCCTCTCAGAATAGTCAGGTACACTGAAAGCTGTTAAGCAACCCTTGATGTCCTAGCCAGCATAGATTTAACTTCGTTGTCAGCAAGAAAATAAACACTTGATACAAAAGAGAATACCAAAAGATTTTTTTCAGATATATTAAGAGTAAAAGAAAGGAAAGAATGGGCATTAGACTATTGGAAAATAATGCTAGAGAGGTAGTGATGGGAGACAAAGAAATGACAGATGAACTGAATAAGTATTTTGCATCAGTCAACACTGTGAAAGACACCAACAGCATGCCAGAAATTCAAGAGAGCCAGGGAGCAGAAGAGAGTGTAATCATTACTACTAAGGAGAAAGTACTTGGAAAGTTGAGAGGTCTGAAGATAGCTGAATCTCCTGGACCAGATGGACTACACCCAGGGCTCTGAATGAGGTAGCTGAAGAGACTGTGGCAGCATTAGTCGTGATCCTTCAAGAATGACTAGATTCCAGAATGGTTCTAGAAGACTGGAAAAACGCAAATGTCACTCCACTCTTTAAGAAGGGAGGAAGTAACAGGCTCAATGGACAATAGCGAGTCAGTGGTGGTTGGATTTTCAGAAGGTCTTTGACAAGGTACTGACTGACAAAAGGCAAAGAATGGGACTAAAGGGGGTCTTTTCTGTTTGGCAGCTGGTGATTAGTTGTGTTTCACAGTTGTCAGTGTTGGGTCTGCTACTTTTCACATTATATGTTAATAATCGATATGATGGAATTGATGGCTTTGTGGTCAAGTTTGATACAAAGATAGGTGGAGAGGCAGGGAGAGTTGAGGAAGCAGGAAGTTCGCAGAAATACTTGGACAGATGAGAAGAATGGGCAAAGAAGTGACAGATGGAATGCAGGGTAAAGAAGTATATGGTCATGCACTTTGGTAGAAGGAAAAAAGGTGTAGATTATTTACTAAACAGGGAGAAAAGGAACTTGTAGTACTAGTGCAGGATTCCCTAAAGGTTATCTTACAGTTTGAGTCTGCAGTAAGGAAGACAAATGCAATGTTAACAATAATTTTGAGAAGACTAGAATATAAAAGCAGGGATGTAATGCTAAGGCTTTATGAGACATTGGTCAGACCACATTTGGAGTAATTTTTTTTTTAAATGTTTTTCTTGTTATGGCCTGCTCCATGCACGTGAAACTGCTGCAAGTAAATTTTTCATCGTACCTCTACTTATGGTGTACTTGAACAGAGGACAATAAATTCGATTTTGACTTTAAAAAGCCTTGCTCCAGAACAAACTGTGCCTCTAAGTACCTGATTTATTAGTTACAGTACTACATCTAGCCAACTGTGTGGACAAATGTCAAGGTAGTTAATGCTCACTAAATGCAAGACAAATTCAGCTTGGTTAAATATCTTGCAATCTGTCAATTATCAATCACAGAAAGTCTGATAGTGCTGCAAGGAGCAATTAGTCACCAGTACTCCACTCACAGGTGCCCATTTTGGGATTAGACAGGACCACTCAGCTCCCTACCTCTTTCACAGCTTTAGTCCAAGTATAGGCCAAAAGCTGAACTCCTGAAGTAAGGACAGAGTTTGAATGAGCCTGCTATCATGTCACTCTGATAAAGCTGAAATCAATGGGCATTGAAGGAAAATCATATTTCTCACACACAGAAAGAGGTGCGGTTGTTGGAGGTCAATTATGCCTGGTTCAGGACATTGTTGTAGCACTTCCATACAACAATATGCTTGCTCCAACCAATCTTCAGCTTTTCATCAATGACCTTCCATCATAAGGTCAAAACTGAAATACTTACTGATGATTTCTCAGTAAATGAAGCAATCCATGCTCATAAGCTGATAGATCTCGACAACACTCAGGTACGGATCGCTAAATGTAAGCAAAAGAGTCTTGCAATGAATCCTTTAGATTTAGTACCTCCTCCCACTAAACCCTAGGATCACTGATCAGTCAGAGTTACAGTGTAGCCATCACTACAGATCAGAAGTTAGGTATCTTGCAGTGAGTGATCTGCCTCCAGACATCACAAAGCTTCTGCATGCCAAAAATCACGAACCTGTTGGAAAAATTTCCACTTCCCTGCAGCACCAACAACTCTAAAGCAGCTCAACACCATAGTGGACATTTGACAGGTACTCTATTAACCACTCTAAATATTAACTCCCTGTACCACTGTTGCACAATGTATAATCCATACTCCATATTTCTCCATAAGTAGAAAGATCCAGACAACATATCCAGGTATGGATTGGGAAAACTTACATCAACGTGCTAGATAATAACCATCTCCAATAAATACAGTGCATTCCACCTATAAACATGCACTGCAGTTATTTGCTAGGCTATTCCAAAGGTATCACCCCAAACCTTGACCTCAATCACTAAGAAGGTCAGTTACATGGGTGCACCAGGATTTTGACTTGGAAATACTGTGTATCATGTGTCCTACATTGTCACTCAGTCTAAATTCTGGAACACCCAACCACAATGTGAGGGTATCTTCAGCAGAGTGTTGGAGCAGTTCAAGAAGGCAACATGCCACCACCTTCTCAAGAGAACAAAGAATAACTGACGGCCTTGCACCATCGCAAAGATGAACACAAGTAAGCTACTGAATATGGACAATTGTAACTTACTTGGATTATGGATAGGTTTTTTTTTGAAGAACTGATTATAATTTGCGCAGTTCAACAAGTAATTGGCAAAAGATGGAAGGTTTTATAACTGTTTTCACATTACATAAAAGCAAATACCAAAATGACAATGCCTATGCTGTGGGAGCGCACAGCAATAAAGAGCAAAAGAGGTGAACTGACCATTAGATTTATCACAGTCGTCAATTATCAATAGATAAAACAAGTTTATAAAGAGAAATATGAAACTTCAAAAAATTAGTATGATGTAGAATGAATTTACTTTCAGTTTAGGAAAACAAATTTGTTATCTCTAATAAATACACTCCACTTCTACAACAGTTTTCTAATAAATGCTACATTAAAAAGTGTCTCATTTGTATTTCCTGCACTAAGAACTTTGAACTTTACACATCACCCAGCCTGAAAAACAAACAAGTCAGCTCTCCTGCCACCAAAACTAAAACAGTGGCAAACCAATTTTTGCACAATGTTCTAATATACGAACAGTAGTAAAATTATAGAAAATGTTAGTATGAATCTATAAATGAATCTAACGGAAATCCGATTTACATGTACTTCTTTTGTTACTCTTGTGTTCCCCCTTCATACCTGCTGGCTTGATAGATGCCCCATCTGTTAATGTCTATGTTGTCCTCTCCAGTTTCCTTAATAAATAGCTTTTTCCTAAGTGAGTTATTTTCATTCTCCTGTGTTGGTTTTGTCTTTAATGAGGTTAAATCATCTTTTAGTCTTTCAATTTCTGCAATCCACTGGTGGATAAATGGTAAAATGAGAAGCAAATTTTTTTTAAAAATCAATCAAAATATAAATGGTCAAAGAGAGGGAGAAATGAATCATTAGAAATAGCATAAAAGGATAAACAACATTGTTTGTAATCTGAGGTTAAGTACACTCTTTATTTAAGCAAGGATGATTATCTGCATTAATGCTAACAAAGAATTTCCAATCTTATCAATTGTTGGCTGTCCTTTTAGTGAATCCATAATAACAGCAAATAAGTTCATCCCTTGTTGTCAGTAAATTTGAATAGTCAGATTTACTTTAACACACTCAACACTGAATATTTATTTTGTCAATTTCATAATAAACTTCCTTGATCTTTAGTTAGTCTTAATGCTGTAAAGATAAATTGAATGTATGCACTTTTTTTCATCACAATTTTCAGGAAAGAAGATGTCAACTCTCAAATTAAGTTATTTATACTTAAAATCTATATCATTTTTGCATCCAATTATTTGCAAATAGCAAATGTTTAATACCAACATTGTAATATTTTAAGCTTTGGTCTGATTTCACATTTTCATTCAAACTAAGAGGTCAAGTGATTTCAACAAAAAAGCTTTTAACAGAGTAAAATTAGGATACATATTTCAATTTACTTGCCAATTCAGAGTAAGAGAAAGATTCATAGTGATCTAGCGCAAAATTAAGAAAGCCTATATTGAATAAAGATTATATATCATCTTTATTTGAATGTTAACAAAATGTTCTGTAAAAAATACAGCACAGAAACAGCTACTACAGGTCTGGGCATTCCGGAGTTTGGAGTTCAAGTCTGGAGCCATCTGTAAGGAGTTTACACTTTCTCCCCGTGAACTGTGTGGGTTTCCTCCCACACTCCAAAGACATACTGGTTGGTAGATTAATTGGTCATTGTAAATTCTCCTGTGATTAGGCCAGTATTAAACAGGTAGTTTGCTGAGCAGTGAGACTCATTGGGCCGGAAGGGCTTATTCTGCGCTGTATCTCTAAATAAATAAATAGGCCCTTTGGCCCAACCTGTTCATACTGACCAAGGCACCAACCTAACTGAGTCCTATTTGTCAGCCTGTATCTCTCCAAACCTTTCCTATCCAGACACATGCCTAAATCATTTTCTCTAAATTTTATTATTGCACATGGCACTTCCTCTCAGAGTTCACTGCATATTCCCATTGCACTCCATATGAAAAACTTGCCATGAAGATCCTCTTTAAATCAGTCTCCTCTCATCGTAAACATATGCCTTCTCATTTCAGACACCCCTACCTGGGATAAAGGCAGCAACAATCCACCTTATCTATGCCCCTCATGATTTTGTAAACCTCAACAAGGTCAAACTTCAGCCTCCTTTGTTGCAAGGTAAAAAGTCCCACCCTGTCCTGTCTTTCCTTATAACTCAAGCCTTCTAGTCCTTGCAAACCTTTCCTAAATGCTCTTTAGTTTAATCACATCCTTCCTATAGTGTGGCAATCAGAACTGTACTCTCACCTTCATCTTGTACACTTGCTACATGATGAGAAGCTCTTCTGCTCAATGCCACAAACAACAAAGGTAAGCATCCTACATACCTTCTTCACTACCTTGTCTAACTGGGTTGTTATTTTTAGGGTAGTATATACTTATCCCCAAGGATTATCTGTATCCCCAACGTTCCTGGTATCTCACCTGTGGCTAATGAAGATACAAGAATTTCTGGCTCCAGCAATTTCTTCCCAAATACAAAATTTAATTCAGTATTTTAGTAAAAACCTTTTATAAACATCTCCAATGGTTTTACTTAGTCAGACACATTAAATCCTAAACCTGCATTGTTTATTTAAATCCTAACTTCAATCACATTGTTTTTCTGCCAAAATCTCTTTACTGAGTGCCACATATCTCTAATCACATAAGAAGGTTGGACAACTGGATAAGGATAGGAAAAGTGACCAGAAATTTATTGAAAAATCTGATTTTTGAGAAGTTGTAATGACGGAGAGTGAAATGAAGTGAAGAGAGCAAGGAAATGCGAGGATGAGATTTTTTAACGAATATTTCTCCTTGGTGTTTACAGGATAAAATTGTAGTTACTCAAGATATAATGGAAACAAGTGGAAACTAGAACATCAGAAAGTTTTTGGCAAGAACAGGCCAGTCATTCCAACAAAGCTTGCCAGATTCCTATTCATATAGTGTGTTGAAACAACTATCAAGTTTAGATTTGTAAGTCTCTAAGGTACTACTCTCAACTACACAACTAGGTAGTTTATTCCATGTGTCCACAACTCGTTGTGTAAAGAAATGCTTCCTAATGTTAGTCTGAAATCTCCCCTTAACCAATCTCCACCTATGGCCCCCTGTCCTTGATGATGGATTAATTCTGAAATAACAGCTGGCATCCACTTTCTGATACCCTTGATGATTTTGAACACTTCTATCATGTCTCCTCTCATTCTACAAACACAGGCTAAAAAGATTTCATTCTTTCAGTCTTTCTTCATAACTCATACCCTATAGACCTGGAAAGAGTCTTGTTGTCCTGCTCTGAACTCTCTCCAGTGCTTTCACATCCCTCTGCGAGGCCAGAGAGGAAACGATGGAGGCTTTTACAGAGATACGTACTTCATTGTTAGCCACTGGTGAAGTTCCCTAATTACGAGGGTGGCTAATGTTGTTCCATTGTTTAAGAGAGGTAACAAGGACAAGCCAGTCAGCCTGACATGTAGTAGGGAAGTGACTGGAGGGAATTCTAAGGGATAGAATCTACCCCAACATCTGATTATACTGAGACTGATTAGGAGTGCATGGAAAATCATGCTTGATGAACCTTATAGAGTTTTTTGAAGAGGTAATTGCTGTGTATTTAGTATTTCAATAATATTTGAGTGATATTGTAAATATATTGTTTGACTAAGCATTCTTTATTGTTTAAATAATTCATTACAGATTATATGTAGAAGTACATGAATGGCATATGTCATCACACCACCATGTCATAAATGTGTGCCCTGCTAAAAGTATAAACAAAACATAGCACACACATCTCCTGACACTGTGTTTTCTCTCAATTTAGTTCTATGTTTTGGAGTTACAAACATAACAGTGGCAATGAGGATGTTTGAAACAAACCCAAGATGACTATCTGCTCGTTGAAACACAGCAAGATGTTCGAGTTAAAAAAAAAAGCACAACACATTATTTCTTTGCAAGGGGAATAGAAAAGACAATTGAGTTAAAAAAAAGGAAGAAAATGAACGAATTCACTGGTTTGTAAACAGTGAGTACCAGCTGATAACTATCATAAATTGTAAAAAGGAACAGAAATAGCTGGCTACATTGAATAGGTAGATGCATTTGATTGCACAAAAATAATGGGATATTGTATACTGAGCAAATTGAGCGGTATTTTGAAGCAAATAAAACAGCCAACGAAAAGCAAGTGCCAGTTTTGCTGAGTGCATTGAGTGGAAAAGCATACAATTTGCTTAAAAGTTTAACTGCTCCAACCAAACCAGTCAAAATTAGCTTTGCCGATATCATGAAAATGACGTGGGAACATTTAAAACAGAAACCATCATGGATTGTAGAACTTTTTAGGTTTCATTAGCAGAGTCAAAAGGAAAGGGAGTCCATTTCAGCTGGCGTGGCAGAATTGAAGGAACTGTTTGAGAACCATCAGTTCAGTAATGCACTAATGATGCACCAAGAGATCGTTTAGTTTGTGAAATCGTACAAGAAAGCTTTCAAAAAAGGCTCCTAATAGAAGCACACCTCACATTTAAAAGAGCAGTTGAAATTGCTGTTTCAATGGAAACAACCAGAGACACAATTGATTTGCAGTCAGGTATGAAAGGGAGCATGAACAAAATTGCAACATCTAAACAGAACTTGTCTGGCTGACCAAATTGTGTTACTGTTGTGACTGGGGCTCACATATACCAAACGTACGCAGGCAGAAACAAAGGTGAAACTTGCAGAAAATTCAATGAAGTGGGACACATACAAAAAGGATGGCAGGCAGACAAAATAAATGGACTACGCAGGGAAAACAAAAGATAAAAAGTCAAGATGAAGTTTCGAAAAGAGCACTAATCTGCATACTGTTGGTGAAAAATTGGAGGAATTTAATGCAGACAAGTGCAAGGTGTTGCACTTCGGTAGGACCAACCAGGGCAGGTCTTGCACAGTGAATGGTAGAGCATTGAGGAGTGTGGTAGTACAAAGGGATCTGGGAATACAGGTCCATAATTCACTGAAAGTGGCAGCCCAGGTTTTCACACATTGGCCTTCATAAATCAAAATATTGAGCACAGGAAATGGGATGTTATGTTGAAGTTGTATAAGACATTGGTGAGGCCTAATTTGGAGAATTGTGTACAGTTTTGGTCACCTATATACATGAAAGATGTAAATAAGGTTTTCTCACTGTTACCTTTTCTCAACTTTACCATCAGGTAGAAGTCTGAAGGCACACACTCAGCGATTCAGATACAGCTTCTTTCCCTCTGCCATCCAATTCCTAAACAGACATTGAACCCTTGGACACTACCTCACCCATTTTTAAATACAGTATTTCTGATTTTTGCATGTTTTTAAATCTATTCTATACATGTATACTGTAATTGATTAACTGCAGGTCATGGGTTATGGATGAAAAATGAAATGTTTAAGGGGAACATGAGGGGAAAGTTCTTCACTCAGAGTGTGGTGAGAGTATGGAATGAGCTGTCAGTGCTAGTGGTGCATGTGAGCTTGATTTCAACATATAAGAAAAGTTGGGATAGGTACGTGAATTGTAGGGGTATGGAGGGATATGGTATGGGTGCAGATCAATGGGAGAACACAGTTTAAATGGTTTGGCATGGACTAGATGGGTCAAAGTGGCTGTTTCTGTGCTGTGCTCCTCTATGACTCTAAAAATTTGCTAATGATGAGAGTGACAGGACTGGGTGGCCTTGAGATTTATACTGTGAAAACCAACAATAGAAAAGCAATTCGGCTTATACTAGAAGTGAACAGCAAATTAATTAAAATGGAATTGGAGTCTGGCTCAGCTGTTTCAGTCATTCTACAAAATGAGTTTAAATGGCATTTCAAAGATACTAAACTGAAGCCTGCAGATATCCAACTAAGAACTTATACAGAAGAAAAGATAAATCACGTGTGAATGTCATTCCTAATAGTGAAATAGAACAACCAGCAAGCCTCATTGAGCTTTTATGTGGTTAAGGCCAGTATTGTGGGGACTTGAGAGACTGAGACAACTACAACATGATTGGAGATCCATTCACCACATGCATCCCACATCCCCTGCAATACTGAAAATGAATCAAGAAAGGTACTGGATGATGTCACAGCAATGTTCAAGGATGTCAATAGAAAACTCAAATATACCAAGAATAAATTAATGTTAAAATAAAATGCCACACCCAAATTTTGCAAAAGTTCATCCAGTTCCTATATACCATCTGTGATAAAGTAGCTAGGTCACATGAAGGCAGAAGGAATTCTTTCCAAAGTTAATTGGAGCTCAAGGGCAAAGCCAGTGGTTCCAGCAGCCAAGAAGAATGAGTCTATCAATATCTGTGGTGATTTTAAGATCATCATCAATCCAGTACTGAAAGTAAATCAATACCCTCTGCCCAGGATAGAGGATATCTTTGCAAATTTTTCTGGAGCAAAACACTTCAGCATGTGGACTTAGTTGAGGCTTTCTACAGATGGAGATGAAGAAGTGTCCAAAGTGTTCCTCACCATAAACACACATGTCAGGCTTTATCACAAAAATAAGCTTATTTTTGAAGTAGCATCTACACCTGCACTCTGGCGAAAAGCTCGAGACCAGGTGTTACAAGGCTTCATGGGCACTCACTGTTACCTGGATGACATCATTGTTACCAGTGACTATGACAGGAACATCTCCAAAATCCCAAGAAAATTATGGGCTCAGAGCATGATACCACAAGTGTGAATGTGTTAATTCACACTGGACCACTCTCCAACACAGTGGATATCATGTCTGATGTCACCTGGAGATGACACACAGGTCAATTAAGAAGAGCAGAGTCAATTGTCAGAGAAGAAAGATGTCTAGAGCTGTCACAGCCACTTCCTGTAGTCCACAAGTCAACCCCTGATAGGACCATGGAGTCCCCAGAACCTAAGGTTCACTGCCGTAAGTCTCACCTGCCAAGCAGATACTGAGTTGGAGTTTATAGTTAATCAGGGAGGACTGCCATGTATTTCAAATTTCAATTATGTTTGAGTGATATTGTGAATATAATGTTTGATTAAACATTCTTTGTTATCTAAATAATTCATTACAGGTTAAACGTAAAAGTATGTGAATGAAATCCATCATCACACTACATCATAAGTGTGCACCTCGTTACAAGTAAAAACAAAACTAAGCACAAGCATCTCACAGCTTTGCTTTCTTTCAGTTAACTTTATGTTTTGGAGTTACATATCATAACAGTAACCAAAAAAAATGAGGGTAGGGCAACGGATGTTGTCTATTTCGCCTCTGACAAGATCCCACATGGTAGGCTGATCTAGAATGTTAAGTCCCATGGAATCCAGGGAGAGCTCGTTAGATGGATTCAAAATTAGCTCAGGAGTGGGAAGAACAGCCTGAGGATAGAAAGTTGTTTCTCGGAATGAAGGCTTGTCACTAATGGTCTGCTGCAGGCATCAGTGCTGGATCTTTTGTTATTTGTTATTTATACAAATGAAGTGGATGCAAATGTAAAAGGATGATCAGTAAGTTTGCAGATGGCGTGACATTGGTACATATTGTTGGTGAAGAATGTTGTCAAAGTTAACAAGGGGATTTTGATCAGTCTAGCAGATGGATTGAGGAGTGGAAGTGGATTTCAATATAAATAAGTGTGAGGTGATGCAGGGCACCAGGGAATGTAATGCAACAGAGGAACTTAAGAGTTCAAGTCCACAATTCACTGAAAGCAATGTGTAGACAGGGTGGTGAAAAAGGCCTTCATCACACTGGCTGTCATCCGTTGAGGCATCAAGTATTGGAGCTGGGACATTATGCTGCAGTTGTATAAATCATCAGTGAGGCCACACTTGGGAGTACTGTGTACTGTTTATAGCAAAGACATGGTTAAACTGTAAAGAGTGCAGAAAAGATCATGAGGATGTTGCCAGGATTAGAAGGTCTGAATTATTGGGAGAGGTTGGTCATTCGTACTCTTTATTCCATGAAACATAAGAGAACGAAGTGAACTTATAGAAATGTTTAAATTTATGAGAGACATGGATAGGATAGGTGGTAACAGTGCTGGGGAGACCAAACCTACAGGGCATAGACTTAGGGTGAGAGGGGAAAGATTTAAAAGGCACCTGAAGGACAACCTTTTCACACAGAGGGCAGTGAGAACATGGAACAAGCTGCCAGAAGGAGTGGTTGAGGCAAGTATTATTGCATGATTTATGAAACACTTGGAGGGCACAGGCTTTGAGGGGTATGGCCCAAATGCAGGAAATTGAGACTAGCTCGGTTAGCATGCACTCGTAACATTAAATGTCTATATTTTAATTATTCCATTTACTTCAGAAATTTTAACAATCTAGTTTATTTAATTCCAGGAAAAAAAATCCAGAAAAAGTGTGGAATATTGAGAGGTCTTTTAAAATTTTATAAATCAGGCGCCAGATACATTTCAAATGTCATGCCGACTTCCATTTCAACTGTTTACTTTAAAGATTAAGATAACAAGCTTTTACTTAAGATAACCAGATTTTAATTTGTTTTGCAGTTCAACCACAGTGCAAAGAGTCATGAATTAATTCACCAACTTTTTCTGTAAATTGTTTTAAATAAGGACAGCCATAAATTTAATATTTTCACTGATCTAACCAACAATAATTCTTAAAACCACAAATATGCAAAGGACTGACCATTGTATTAGATACACTATAAAGTCAAGACCCTTGCTTGGAAGAATTTGCAGATGTAAAATCAGAGAGGTTTCGGTACTTCAGTTCAATAATGCTAAAGTGAGAGACTGTTGTATCAAACTGCAGACTTATTATTCCTAATTGCTTAAGCTGCTTTCAAATAATATTCCAAACTCTAACATGTAGTTAAACTGCAACCTCTGGAAAACTGTTCTAAAAATTATCACTTAATATTTATTTACCCAACCCCCACTTCACCACCCACCCCTAGGTATAGCAGAAGCTTGAAAACATTTCACCCACAATCTTGAAGATGTTGAATAACAAACATAAGTATGTAGCTGTCCAATATGATGCCCTTAACATTTACACTCTTAAGAATCTTTTAAGCTTTTAAATATATTTAGTTTCTTGTTTAAAATACTTTAATAAACATTTTAAATTCTGTAGTATCAACCTTCCAAAACAGCTTTAGAAATAATCAATTGCTATTTTTTCAATTATACAATGTTGCAAAAAATAGCATCCCTTAAAATTTTGATTCTATAAAAAATATACATTGATGCTGTCAAGAGGTAATTATAATATTGATCTGCTGTGAATTTTAAATATTGAAACTTGCAAGTTAATATTTCTAAATTAGCCACAAATTGTAAACAGGATCGAAGGAAAATGTAGGTTAAAAACCATGTCACATTGTCAACAATAAGTGTAAGTTTCTATCAACTCAAGGAGCAATTAATTGACATTGTTTTCATTTGGATAAAGTTAGTAAGTCTTGCACAGAGCATTTCTGCATTTACTGTATTTGCATATGTTGTAAATTTATCATGATAGTGCTATTGTAGGTACACAATAATCACATATAAAGTTTTACATCAGTCATTTGGGAAATTGTGAGCAAGTACTCTGCCTCCCTCTGTACCAATATAGAGAGAAATGCAGTACCGTGCATTTCCATAGACTGCTTCTGAGCAACTGGAACAGTGAAACTTCTTATATTGACTGAGACCTGGCTACTCTAACTTTTAGTTCATTTTAAAAATTATAAATTGTTCTGATTACTGTTATCTCATTCTATTAAGAAGCTAATGCACTTGCTCACTAATTTTTTAAGTGATTGTATATCCACAACTTGGTCATGACCTGCAAGCAATATCGCTTCAGTCAAGTCAATTTAAATGCCATTTCAGTTATAGAATTGCACCAGCAAGAGTTCAAAACATGTAACTGAAACACATGCTTAAGATTCAAATGCACATAAACTAGGTTAATATTTACAAAATTCTTCATTAATTAGCCTTAAGACACATAATTTTCAATTTTGACTTTAAAAGACAAAAGAAATGTAACCAGAAAGTGTAAACTTACAACTATCAGATCATCTTTGATCTTTGCAATTTCTTCAGGTGTGTCCTTTTTAATTTTATGAATATCTGCCAATAAGGTTCCCATAATGTTTCGTACTGATTCAATATTCCACACCCTAAAGAAACAAATCCAAAATCCGAATTAAAATTTTCTGTTCAGTGTTGTGTATTAGAGTTATTACTGGGAATTTACCTGCCCATAAATATTTTGCTTTATCAAAGAAAAAGTACAAAAAGTCTAAATTAATAAGTATCCTCTTTGAAATCTCTTCAGAAATATGTAAAAGCATAATTTTTAAAAATGCTTTCAGGTTAAGTAGCTCATTTATTCAAAGTATTTGCTGATATGAATGTATTTAATTTATTTGTATTAATACTAAAAAATCAAATAAAAACAAATGCTTAAGACCCAAAACGCAACACGTATGAAGACTTAAATTCTTAGAAAAAAATCTAAAACATAACGAGTAAAAACTGAAAGAGAAAATAAGCAAAGTAAGTAGAAAAGAGAGAACTTTAGACTCCTTATATAAATAGCTTTGACATCTGTTTCAAGATAACTGTGGGTTCAGTTCATTAAGGGGAAATCTGACTTTTTCCATATTTACAAGAAATCTTTCACTAAGAACCTGTTGGTCAGTCTGTTCCTGACCTGTGTGTCTGTGAGTGACCTCATTTCAATGGGTTTGTTGACCTTGATTAAAAAGGTGTTTTGTTCTCTTAATTGCAACATTTCAATAAATGTAAAGCAATTTTTTAAACAAAATAAATTTACAAAAAATGCAAATTATTTAAACCTGCTGGATCTGTTTTTAAATGTCTCTGATCATCAATACAAAAGAAATTGAAGCAGCAGCACATTTGTTGTCAGTCAGCTCCTCATCACCTGGTCATTGTCATCAAATCAATTCTTGTTCCTCTTAGAAAATACGCCAAGAAGCTCTTTGCAGGCAACAATTATGATGGAAGTTCAAGGCTGTCCATATTCTGTGAACACTCTGTAGCTGTTGCACGCTGGAAATATGCAAGTTGTGTGTGAGGTGCTACTTGAGAAGAGCCATGTTTGTGGGGCCTTTGAGAACTTCAACATTGATCTTTTTAACATCAATGATTGTGTTAATACTGATGCTTTGTGTTCAGTTTGGTGGAGATAACAGAGCAGATAAGGCAGCAGTCAGCCCACCAGATATCAGTACCTGCCATAGTGGAGGCGATGTGGACAATACACACTTCAGTCAAAACAAGTTGTACTTATGACAAGGATCTATTCCAAGAATTCTATCAAAAATAATCTCCTGCTGGAGGTATGAAACCCTACTCCTCTTTGCAAATCAGAATCAGGTTTAATATCACTGGCATATGTTGTGAAATTTGGTTAACTTAACGGCAACAATATAATGAAATCCATGATAAATTAATACAGAGAAAAAAAATGAATTCAGCAGAATTCAACAAAAGTGACAGAGGGGAAGAAGCTGTTCCTGAATTGCTGAGTGACAGTTTACCAAAATCCTGAATCACAGTTTACCAAAGGGTTTTGTCTCTTTCCAACTTTCCTAGCTGTTGAAGTCATACAGTAGGATCAATGTGCCTCCCTTTGGATGCAGACCAGGACCTATGAAGGTTGTAGCATAAGTCCTCCTCGGTCTCATCTGAAGGCGTCAGATTTGGGGCACATGTAGCACTTTAGAGGAGGCAGTGTTTTATAAAATGATTGCTAATCCTGCAGGAGTCGTCACAGAGATAGAGAACTAGATTATCTTGATAGCAAAGCTTATTCTATGAAAATAGAAACCTTCTTCCCATTTGTCCTTACAATGTGTATATATGGCCTTATTTTATAATTTGCCTTCTCTGTCCATCATTTCTCTATCAGTGAGGCAATATTGACATCAAAGCAGATAAGGTCCCCGCTATTACAACCTGAGCAGTGCTCAATTCTGTCATTTTTGGGATTGTTCAAGAATCCTGACAGCCCAAGTCCTGAACTTCTATTGTGGAGTTACCTGTATGTGGTTACTTTTAATGTGGGATAGCTGAGCAAGGTTGGGTTTGGTTTGGTGAGGTTCCCAACTGGAGCTGGGGTTGGAAAAATGGTTCAGTGTGTGGCAGGAGCTGGGAATTGGGAATTAGGTTTGCAGCTGGAGCCATGGAATAAGAAGGGAAATGGATGTGTGGACAGGTCGATGGGGCAGTGGGACATCTGTAGGGTCAATCATTCTATATAATAATGTAGTGACTTCCTTTAGCACTGATTCATTTAGAGCTCTCATTCTTGGCTTATAGTCCAAATATATCCTTCTTCATGAATCACAACCTCCCTTCAATCACCATGGACAGAGTCTTGGTCACATCTCATCCTGTATAACTGCTTTCACCACTTTTCTTCCTGGAATAAAGGGTTTGATAACATGACAAAATCTGCAGATGCTGGAAATCCAAAGCAACACACACAAAGTGCCGGAGGACCTCAGCAGGCCTGGCAGCATCTATGGGAAAGAGAAAACGGTCATCGTTTTGGGCTGAGGCCCTTAATCAGGATGAGAAGCCAGAATATAGGAAGATGGGGGGAGGGGAGGAAGAAGTACAAGGTGGCAGGTGATAGGTGAAACTGGGAAAGGGGGAGGGGTGAAGTAAAAAGTGATAGAACCCTGTTGGAGAAGGCAGAAGTTAAAGAAAAAGGGTTTGCTGCTCTTCATCTTTTACCCTACGAGTCCTGCATTCAATGAATAATTTTGACCATCTCCATCATCAGATCCAAATACTACTCCCTGCCCCCTTTCATCATTTTAAAGGGTTGCTCCTGGTCACTTTTCTATCCCCATATAATCACTCCACTTTATCATGCCACCACAGAAAATGCAATACTTGCCCCTTCATCTCCTCCTTCCCAACATCCAGGAACCCTAACAACCCTTCCAGGTCAGGCAGCAGTTCACTTGCATATTTTCCATGTTAGTGTACTGTGTTCTGTGTTCAACATATGGCCACCTCCAAGTCTGAGAAACCAAATGTAGACAAAGTGGTCACCCTGTGCTCATTTCACAGAATTGACAGAATTCAAAATTATAGATTATTCACTATTTTTCTCTCTCCATATAAATAATGGTTATTTTTGCCAGCCATTACTTCACTCAATCATCTTTTTATTTCTCCTTCCTTTTTTCCCATATGATCACCATTAACAATGTTACACATGCAAACAGCTGAATCCGATTCTAACAGCCGTTTAGCTGCCACTCTGTCAATCGATGAGAAAAATTCCCTTTGTCCCACCTATTCTTCTTTCCCACCTCTCTAGCAGCTAAAATTACTTGTTTCTCTCCTCAGTTCTGATCAAGGTTCCCAAAGCAGAAATGTCAACTGTTTCCTTGTCCACAGATATCGTCTGATCTGTTAAGTGTCTTCTGTTTTTATTTCAGGTTTTCAGTGTTTATTTCTTTTTTTATTATTTTCATTTATTGGCCAAATGATTTATTGCTATGGTGTATCTATTTTTCTATTTTATGAAATACAATCTGAACGTAACCTGGAAAGAGACTGCTACTACTCTTAAAATATTTTGACTGTATGGGAATAATTAAGTTGCTTTCACTTTCCTTCTAGTTATTGAATCAAAGTAGAATTTGTGGAAATGGGAAACAAGATGTTTCAATTCAATTTTATTAGTTACCAATGTAATTGTCATCTGGTTACCTGTCTTGGACATCTTTCATCTCTGTTTCTATCTCGGCATGTTTTAATCTCGCTGTATCAGCCTAAATATATCAAGAGAAAATACATTAAGTAAATTTACTGCTCATTAAACAAGCATAATTAATTTCCTTGTAACCGATGCTTATTTTATCTTTGGAGAGGATAAGTAACTTGGATGTCCCTTCTATCCACCTTCCTCTCTGAAGTTTTACTTTATTGCTCTTCAGGTAATTATTACTGCAAGTTGTGCGGCTGGAATTATAAGTGCAACCAAATCAATGAGTTCAGGTCCATTGCAATTGCTTTGTAAAACATTCTTCAGTTTCTAAACACTGGTCTAGAACTCCATTTGGTTAACTAACCAGGACACTGAATACTGTTAACAAACAAATTAACATCTGCCAGTATATCATCTCTTTTGTAAAATAAAATATATTAAAAATCACAGGACAGGGAGTGGTTATGATGATGGGAAGTGCAATGCTGGAGGAGTAATTCCACGTAGTATTTTCATGTCTTTCCTTTCTCAGTTCTACTTCACTTTGCACGACAAACTTTGCATTTTCCATCTCCTTGTGTAAATGTCTAACTCAGCTTATCAGTTCCTGACCTCAAGTGCAAAGCAAATTTATTATTTAAAAAAGAATATGTTACCATATACTATTCTGAGATTTATTTTCTTGCAAGTATTCACAGTATAAGAAATACAATAAAATCAATAAAAAACTACAAAGACAAACAAATATGCAAAAGATGAACTGTGAAAATAAAAACATAATTAAGTAAATAAATAATACCAAGAAGATGAAATGTATCATCCTTGAAAATGAGTCCACAGGTTGTAGCATCAGTTCAGAGCTGAGTTGAGTGAAGTAGTGTTCAGGAGTGTGGTGAACTACATATACCTGTCTGGACACGCCCCCCCTCCCCCCCTGCTCACTGCTCCTGTGGCTCCTCCCACAGACCACGGTATAAAGGCGATTGGAGACACCGCCCCAGCCTCAGTCTCCAGGATGCAGTGTGGTGGTCAATTGCTGCTTGTTCTTTCTTCCAGCCAATAAAAGCCTATATCTCGCCTCACATCTCCAATAGTTATTGATGGTGCATCAAGGAGCCTGATGGTTGAAAGGTAATAACTGTTCCTGAACCTGGTGGTGTGGGACCTAAGGCTCCTGTACCTCCTTCCTGGTGACAACAGTGAAAAGAAAGCATGGCCTGGATGTCAGCTGTTGAAAACTGAAAGCACATCAACCAATTCAAGAAAAGCAGTCCCGTCTCTGCCAGGACCCAATATATTCAATCAGGCCTCACAAACAAGGGTTCAGAGGCTGGCATACTGTACTTCTTAGAGGTAAAACTGTAAACAACTCTAAACTTGGTGAATCTGTAGACATAAAAGTTTTCGAGTTAAGGCAGTCGACCTTCCAATTGCAAATGTGCTATAGAGAGAGTTTGGTTACTAATTCTGCTGCACAGAACTCTGAATAACTTTCATCAGGAAGTGCTGGGGACATGGGCCCACATGTCAATGAGATCCCCAAAGAATAGAGATTCTTCTATTGAACAATTGATTGGCCAACTCGAGCCCCACTGCTGTATTCACAATCCAGATGGAGCCTTTGTAGACAGTGACCCTTCAAACTAATGACTGCATTTTGGCTCCAGGGGCTACAGTTTTCAACTTCACTGGGTGTCACATCAGACAGGGTCATGGGAATGACAAGGTGCTGTTCCAAGTGTCAACGGGCTGATCCCTATGGATAACTGAGTGCCTGCCCCCTCACTACCTGCTCTGTTAGTTCGCTCTTATTGCTCCATGACTAACTATTTCAGACTGGCCTACCCATCCAGAAATGGTCAAGCTAAAGTCCAGAATTGCTCCACAAATCACATCATGCCCATTTAAAATGTCCTTAATGGAGACTCAATGGATTTCCAATACCCAACTTGGATTAGCTTAGATTTATTAGTCACATGTACATTGAAATATACAGTGAAAGGAGTTGTTTGTGCTAACAACCAATACAATCTGAAGATGTACAAGGGTTACCACAATTCCAGTGCCAACAGAACATGCCCACAATGTTAACACACAGCCAATATACAGCAAGAGAAACACAACAACAGTAAAACAAACCTTTACTTGCATCCCACTCCCCACTGGGAATCAACTGCCCTCATCCTCAGGGCCCCTCAGACCATAGCCCTTGACCTCAGGGATCACAAGTCTTTGTCCTCATCCCATGTTGACCAGCATCCAGATGTGCCAACAATGAGTTAGACTCATTGGCATCAAGGGTCACCAGCCTTTATTCCTCAGGGCACACTGACCTCAGTTCTTGACTACAGGGGTCCCTGATCTTTGTCCTCAGTACCTATCAACCTAACCTCTCCTGTGGATCGCTGGAGTCTGACATCTGGTCCTGCCAACTGACTTGGTGCATCCTGTCCGCAAAGACCTCCGAACCCTTGGGGGTTGCTGGCCTTCAACTACAGAGCAATCCAATCCGCTCCTGCCCGACTTTTCATTTACTGCACCTGGCCAATCACTTTCCACCAACCCCATCCCTGAACCCTAACCTGACCCCTAACTCCCTGTGCTTGACCCCAAAAGCATCCCTACAAACTTATAAAGCAACTAGGTCTGAGTGACATCCTCAGCGGACATTACAACTTGTCACCACAGAGAAAACAATTCTTGGAAGGATTGCTGAACACAAGTATAAAAGTGGGTCAAGGGATCAGCACAAAGGAGACATAAAACTGCAATTAACCTCTTTATCAATTTGTCACTTATGTTGGTAGATGCTGCTTGATTTTACCTTTGTGTTGAAGTGAGGAAAAGATGGTAAGGACCACACTGAAGCAAGTTAACAAATAGCTGTATTAGGAATAAAGATTATGAAACTGTTGGAATTTTGGGGATTAGAGACACTGTGCCAACATTGTGCCATAAAGAGCATTGTGAAAAAAGCTTTCTAAAGAGTACAAAAGCAATGCTAGAATCTGAAACAAAAACATAAAGCTGGAAGAACTCGGCAGGACCTGATGCAAGATCACAACCCGAAATATTTTGCCTCCACAAATGCTGCCTGACCTGCTGAGTTCCTTCCGTTATCAAAGATGTTGAGATAGTGAAGGAAGAACACTAACCAACCTACGGCCCCATACTTTCCTACAAATCCTACAATCTTGGTTCTTTTGGCAGAGAGACCTTAGCTGACATTCCTATTATAACATTGCACTGTAAACTATGAGGTGTTTCTGATGTAACCTAGAAGGAGGCTGTAATGTAAGAGGACCAAAGTGAACTGGCCAGTCTTAAGTCCATTCTTTGTTCTGAATCAAGTTGTTGGATCAGGGACATTGTCTCAAGAGTTAGCTTGCACATTATATTATGAAGCTTGAAGTACATCACAGAGAAACTCCATTTATTAAGCAAGTCAGGCATATTCTATGCAGTAGAAGTGTTAAATAAGAGATACTAAAAAGACCCAATCAGGAGTGTGGTAATTGGAGGGAACAGAACTGTTTCTAATACCATCACCATGGTAGCCAAACCTTATCTGAACAAAGGGAGGGCACCAGACTAGAAGTCTCTAAGTATGAGATGATCATCCAAGGAAGGTGATGTCAGAAACAACTGATGTTATCTTCTCATCTTAGGCTGATCAGGAAGTGAAAGTTGAAAATTTACATTATCAAAGGTGCTATAGGCATGGTGTGTAGATCCACTGCTGAAGAACCAGGAGATTGCTAGCACACATCAAACCAGTTCCATACAACAGTCGATGCTTTTGATATCTGAAAATGAGGAGGAAAATGGAAACTCTACTATTCACTGTGTATTTCATTTCCATTTTAATTGTTCAACAAACAAGGGGGTACTAAATTAATCTGCCATGGATTGATATTATTACAGTAGACAAATATTTAATATTTGAATTAGGTTCAAAACCTTTACCTTCCGCTTCTCGTTATTAATATCTTCCTGTAAGATGCCTATTGCTTCCTGAAGAGTTAGTAATGCAAGACTCACACGTTCATGTAAAACTTCGATTTTATTTTCTAGTTGGGTTTCTTGTTTATTCCTATTATAAGGGAATTATAGGATTAAGTTAATTTTGGAATAGCAAGCAGCTCATTGAGCAAATAGTTTTCCAAACCATCAACTAAACAGTCAGCAAATTACAGCAGATATGTATGAACAGAATTAATGCAATGCTGAAACAGTACTCATACTGAACATTAACAGAACAGGTAGTGGAAAAAAAAGATGCTCCTTATCATTTCCACTCTAAAAGAGCCAAGCAACCTTTGTTGAATTATATAATTCATTATGCTAAACAGTCCAAAATGTGCAGAGAGGATATAA
Source organism: Hypanus sabinus (assembly GCF_030144855.1). Taxonomy (NCBI): domain Eukaryota; kingdom Metazoa; phylum Chordata; class Chondrichthyes; order Myliobatiformes; family Dasyatidae; genus Hypanus; species Hypanus sabinus. The sequence continues at coordinate 31,572,398 of NC_082714.1, forward strand.
AATCTTGCAAATAAGCAAGAAAGGAAAATTTTGCGTAATTAATTGCTGTGAGACATATATATGGACTGCAGAAATCATATATGTACTTGCCCTGTCGGCTAAATCTCATCTGAAGTAATATGTCCCATCAAATTTAGGGATGTGCTTCTTTATCAAAGATAATCTCTAGCAATTAAAAGTACAAGGCCTGCTATAAGATATGAATGGTCCAAGGGCCATAAGAGCTGCTTGAACATGCTAATTGCTTGCTTAATCATGTCTGTAGTGACCAATAAATATTGTTGGCCACCTTATCAGCTGTACATGGTTTGCTGGCAGGAATCTTGAAACACATATGCAGGAGTCAGCTATTATTTTCCAACAACCATTTTTCCCGACTGGGATAATAGCAACATGAGTTCCAGTTCAGAAGGAGTGGACCATGACTGCTAACTGCAAAATGGCATATTCATGTGGAGTTTACCGTCTGCTGTTGTAAAAAAGCTAAATGCTGAAGTAATAGAAAGCTTTCTAATCAAAATAATTCCAGAATCCTCATGGGAAGCACGTAATGCATTCAGTCAAGTCTTCAGTGCAGGGAAGATCATGGGAGATGTTCCCTGAATTAGTGGGTGTGTCTTCCCCAGTCCAATAATTAGTTGCAAATGACGTATCATTTGGCATCATTTTCATCAACTTGAAAAGTTGAGCAAACTTTACAGTCTACTTTTTGCTACCAAAATTACTGTGTTGTACAGGTCCTAATTTGTGAGGTGCTACGGGTTTAACACACAACAGCCATTTTAAGAAGCCTGACCACAGTGAAATTTGGTAGGAAAATTGTTTCTTGAGGAACAGTTAAGGTCTCCTTTTCGGTGTGTGCTCTACTACACTGAATGCTCAGACACTCATTTTTCAATTGGAAAGTCAGTAACTTGTCAATCCAAATTATATATTTCTTTACAGCCAAGTTTCTAAAATTGGAGCTGATTCTTATTCTAGACTTTTGTGCAGTTACATAGCTTCACAGAGTGATGTGTGGTATCTTTCCTTTGTGATCCATAGAACATCCGTAGATCAGGTGAAGCCACTCATGATTGAAATAAAGTTCAAACTTCCTAGTACCAAGTTTATTGCTGCATCACCAAATAAAATGAAAGTCATCATAAGACATAGGAGCAAAATTAGGCCATTTGGCCCATTAAATTTGCTCCACCATTCAATTATGAGTGATTTATTTTCCCTCTCAATCCCATTCTCCTGTCTTATTCCCATAACCTTTGGAACCTTTACCAATTAAGAACCTATCAACCTCCGCTTCAAGTAAACCCAAGGACTTGGCCTCCACAGCTGTATATAGGAAGGAGTTCCACAGATTTGCCACCACCTGGATAAAGAGGTCTTAACAACAAAGGGGAAAACTTCTTCCAGATGTAGAAGGGGGAGCAACCACTGAATACAAATTCCAAGAAGGCTGAGAAGAGATGGAAAGAAATGTTATTACTCAGTAACTTGCTATGAGTTGGAATGCACCACCTGAAAGAGTGGTGAAAGCATGAAACAGGAGCTCTACATAAAAAGGAGAAATGTGTATAACTATATGGAAAGAAAAGTAGTCTGGAACTAACTGTCCCATATCAGATACAGTAAGTATAACAGATTCTTCTCCATTGCTTTTATACTTATACTTTTTTAAAAATTCAAATTTATATAACTAAAGCAATTTTTGAAAATTTGATTTAATCACAAATGGAGTCAGCAGTGTGGGTTGTTGGGAAGATTGGGGTGGCAGTTGACCATCACTATCCCACCAAACCCAGGTCAAAAATTATGTTAACGGCAAAGTTATAAGACCATATGTTCTAAGCAGTGAGCACCCAGAATAAATAGTGCACTCCAAACACCAGCAAGAGAAACTACACCACTGACCTAGATCTTATCCTAAAATTAGTCACTGTAATAATAAAAATCTATACTTCGCTCATGGATAAGTACGTATTATGCTGAGATTTTCTAAAAATGGGATTTGCTTCCTAACCTTTCAAGTATTTCCGCTTTGAGGACTTTTTCTATCAAATTCATGTTATGAGCAAATGAGTCTGCTAACTTCTTAAGATTGCTATCCATCTTCACGTAGCTTTCTTGCAATCCTGACTGCAAGAAAAACATCTTTTTAATAAGTTTTCCAATTGTTCAGAGTAAATTTACTATGACATCTTTGATTTATTACAGCCACAATAATTAGGATCAAAAGGTTGGTAAATATATAAACGACAATTTAAATTTATATATTACTGTTGAGAGAAAATGTTCTTATGTGTTTCATTGGTACTACCAATGTAAAAGTTGCTGTCCTTGATATCAAGGCAGCATTTTACAGGATGTGCCAACAATGGGATAATTTAAAACTGTGTGTTCAATGGGAATTAAGCAGACAACAATGTATTAGCTGGAATCATAGCTAGCACAAAGGAAATGACTGAGGTTGTTAAAGCTCATTATTTCTGCAATGCAACATCCTTGTAAGTCTTCCTCAGTGCAAGAACCAAGGTCCAGGCATTTTCAATTGTTTCTGCGATTACCTTCCATGAATCATGAAGTCAGAAACAGTGATTCAAGATTGTTTAATGTTATTTCCAGTACACAAGTGTTAAGGAGAATGAAATAATTGTTACTCTAGTTCCAATGCAGCCAAAAATAAGAAAATAAGATAAAGAACACAAAAATATAAATGCATAAGATGGCTTACATATAAAATTCAAAGCATATTATCAAAGTACATATGCATCACCATATACAACCATAAGATTAATTTCCTTGCAGGCATACTCAATACTTTCATAATAGAATAATAACCATAATATAACCAATAAAAGTGCACCAACTTGGGTGTTCAACCAGTGTGGAAAAGACAACTAACTGCAAATACAAAAAGAAAGAAAGAATGAATGAATGAATGAATGAATGAATGAATGAATGAATGAATAGATAAATAAGCAAGCAAGCAAAGAATAAATATTGACAACATGAGATGAAGAGTCCTTGAAAATGAGTCCAGAGGTTGTGGGAACATTTCCATGATGGGGCAAGTGAAGTTTAGTGTAGTTATCTCCTTTGGTTCAAGAGCCTGATGGTTGAGGGTAATAACTGTTCCTGAACAGGTGGTGTGAGTCCTGAGGCTCCTGTACCTTCTTTCTGATGGCGGCAGTGAGAAAAGAGCATGACCTGGGTGGTGGGGGTCCCCGATGATGGATGCTGCTTTCCTATACCAACATTTTGTGTAGCAGTGCTCAATGTGGGGAGGGCTTCACCAGTGATGAACTGGGCCATATCCACTACTTTTTGTAGGATTTTCCACACCAGGCTGTGATGCAGCCAGTCAATATACTCTCCACCACACATCTATAGAAATTGGTCAAAATTTTAAATGTCATACCAAATCTAGAAGAAAGCGCTGTGTGCTTTCATCATGATTGCACATATGCTGGGCCCATGACAGGTCCTCTGAAATGATAACCCCAAGGAATTTAAAGTGGTGTCATCAGCAAACTTGAATATAGTTTTGGAGCTGTGCTTAGCCACACTGTCGTAAGTGTAAAGTGAGTAGAGCAGGAGGCTAACCACACAGCCTTGTGGTGTACCTGTGCTTATGGAGATCGTGGAGGAGATGTTGCAAATCCAAAATGATTGGGATCGGCAAGTGAGGAAATCCAGGATACTATTGCATAAGGAGGTATTGAAGCCAAGGTATTGAAGCCAAGATCTTGAAACTTATTGACTACTAGTTGATAAAGAGCATCCTTATGCATGCACCTTTGCTATCCAAATGTTCCAGGGTTGTGAGAAGAGCCAATGAGATGGCATATGCTGTGGACCGACTGTGCCAGTAGGCAAATTGGAGCTGATCCAAGTTGTTTCTCAGGCAGGAGTATATAGGTTTCATCACCAACCTCTCAAAACATTACATTACTGTGATTGTAAGTGCTACTGGACAATAGTCATTTTTGGTAGGTTCCCACATTCTTCTAAGGCACCAGTATAATTGAAGCCTGCTTGAAGTAATTAGGTACCTCAGACTGCCGAAGTAAGAGGCTAAAGATCTCAGTGAACACTCCAGTCAGCTGATCCACACAGGTCTTTAGTACTTGCCCAGATACCCTATCAGGTTCACCCCCTGAAGGCTGCTTGTGCGTCAGCCTCAGAGACAGAAATAACAGGATCATTTGGGGCTGTGGGAGTTTGTGATTATTCCTCCATACTTTGATGGTTAAAGCGAGCACGGAAGGCATTGAGCTCATCCGGAAGTGAAGCCTTGGTGTCACCTATGTCGCTTGATTTTATTTCGTAAGAAGTGATAGTATTCAAGCCCTGCCACAACTGTCCTTCGTTGGTTTGTTTAGTCCAGAATTACCACTTCACCCATCAGATAGCTTTCTGGAGATTATAGTTGGACCTCTTATAACGTTCTTGGTCAACAGACTTGAATGCCTCTGACCTGACCCTCTGCAGAGTGCAGATCTCATGGGTCATCCAGAGTTTCTGGTTCCAGGAAACACCAAATTACTTTGTGGGGACACACTCACCTGCATCTGTTTAAATAAAGTCCGTGACATCTACTGTGTATTCATTCAGATCCACAGATGAGCCCTTGAACACGGTCCAGTCCTTCAACTCAAAGCAATCTTGTAGCTGCTCCTCTGCCTCCTGTTTTCTTTGTTGCTCTAATCTTTAAAGCTTTGCTCTTTAGCCCCTTCCTATATGCAGGTAGGAGAAGGACAGCCAAGTGATCAGATTCACTGAAATGCGATCTTGACATGGGACGGTAGGTATTCTTATCTTAGTTTAGCAGTGGTCCAGTATGTTGAGACTACTTGTTGCCAAAGGTTATATTCTGATGATAACTGGGCATGGTTTTCTTCAAATAAGCCTAGTTGAAGTCCCTGACTATATTTGAAATGTGTCTGGATTATGGAGGAGAACTCTCTAGGTAAACAGAGTGGATAGCATTTGATCTTTAAGTATTCAACTTCAGGGGAGCACGAGTTTGACAAAACTGCCATATCGGAGCACCACCTCATGAAACACATACCTCTATCTTTGCCTCTTCCGATTCAGCAATCCTGTGAATCAAGTAGCCTACAGGTCAGATCGCCATATCAGGCGTACTGGGAGTAAGCCATGTCTCAATTAAACATAGAACACGACAAATTCTCATTTCCCTCTGATTCAGCAATTATTCCCATTCCACTGTGTTTTAGCCTGTCTTGTAGTCACCCCCTCCTGTCTCCCATCCGGCCATGGCAATGAACCTTTGTACACTTAAAGGTGCCGTACCTGCTTGATTGAGAGTTAAGTCTGCCGAGTCCTTCAGAAGATGGTGAAATCTGTAGTTCATTAAGCCGATTTAAAAGTAAATTGCTTAAAGGGAAATTACGTTCAAAAGAGGTATATTTAAAAGATTTGTACATAGGCTGCAGAACAATGCGTGGTTCACTGGCGCCATCTTGCATAGATTGACTGTATGTCCATCAAGTGCTGTTAGGTGCAGGAGTATTTGTACCCAAAGTGGCTGACAGGAAATGATAAAGTAGTTATGGTGGGGGGTTTGGAGCAGTTGGTTAAGTGTTAATCAGAATCACATTTATTATCATTGGCATGTTTTATGAATTTTTTTTCTGCCTTACTGCTTGGGGAAAGTAACTGTGTTTGTGTCTAGTGGTCCTGCCATGGATGCTACATACCCTCCTCCCCCCGATGGGAGTGGAACAACACTCTATGAGCAGAATTGTTATTCTTGATAAAGAGTGCAATGATTGGCTTCAAGTGCAACCTGTCTCCATGCTGCAAGATCTGGATTACATTCAGGTAAAAACTGCTAAGTGACAGGTAACATTTGAACCAGTCGGCTACCAGGCAATGATCATCTCTAATAGGAGAGGGTATGATCACTGTGACAGTCAAACACTCCCCGCTATCAATATGCTGGCATGTCTCCACTGGCCAGAAGTGTAAATGGACCAAACATGTTAAATCTGAGGCTACTAGAGCTGATCAGAAGCTGGGTACCTGCTGTAAGTGGCTCAAATTCTGATAATACAACCCCCTGCCACCAACAGTGTGATGCACATAAACAATGCAGTAAAATACTGAGACTTGTACTCACTGAATGAATACATCTTTAATAGTATTCAAAAGGATTACCACTACCTGGGACAAAATCAATCAACAATCCACCTCATCAGTTTTTTGCTCTTCAACTACCCAAACTTTGCAGCAACTGATAAAGTCAATACTTTCAAATTCTTTGCAGCTCCAAGTTGTTGAGTGAAATAGGTTCATTTTTACTCCTAGCTGTTTCTGGCATTTTCAATGCTTGAAAGTGCGGTGAGCAAAACAGTTCTGAATTGTCTCACTGCTTATTTCTCACCAAATATCAGTGACAAAAATCACAGCTTTTTGAACACAAATGTACGCAACAGACACTATTTAAAAACTCGAAGTGCAGAGTAGTAGTAGGCACTAAACGTCGACTCCTTTGCTTGTATCTTCGGAAACAACTCTACTTCCATCTTTAATATCATTATTTTTCCCTTTCAGGGTTCTTTCGAAGACCCTGACCTGGGGTAACATGCTGACTTCCATTCTTTGCAGGAATGCGACCCATTCTCGGGGTTTCAGGACTGGCCGTTGTTCGGCACACCAGGGGTTCAGCCTGATCTCAGATGGACGGATCGAGGGTCAGTGTCATGGTAGGAGACCCGTGTGTCATTGGGGGGAGTCAGAAAATCTACAGCTGCTGCATGCCCTAAGACCCGAGATCTTTGCAATCTTCAGGCACAGAGATCGAAAAAACAAAGTAACGGACTTTTTAGCATCATAAACCAGCGAGTTCTCTGTTATGTCTCCCCACTTGCAGAGAAAATGGAGACACCTCCCTCTCCCTTATTAGGGAAGGAGAGAACCTGTGGTATGTTGAATGCCGGATGATATGCAAAGTCTTTGGGGTAACTGCAAGTCTGTGTCTTGGCAATTGCTTAAATGCTTCTTGGCAGTGTTGATGCTTGCTTTTTTTTGCCAGTGGGGGTGAGGGGGGATTTTTACTCACTGCCACTTACACGTGGGAGGCAGGAGCTGGGGGGGGGGGGGACTTCGGGGATCTCGCGTTTAACTGTCGTTCATTCTTTGGGGCACTTCTCTGCTTTTGTGGATGTTTGTGAAGAAAAAGCATTTCAGGATTTGTATTGTATACATTTCTCTGACATTAAATTGAGCCTTTGAACCTTTGATATGATATATGACTGACACGAGTTAGAAACTGTTCAACAACAGTCTCTTGTACCATTTAAGTAGCAGAGTGTCCCAAATATACAAAGGGAATCCAGGTTATTCTCTCAATTAGTACTGGTTCTTTAAGAATTTCCCCAAATAACTGGCTGCCCTGATTCACTGATGGCCCAGTTAACCAGTGTTCACTGTACTCCAAATAAACCAGATAGTTAACAGATGAAATAAAAGACGCACCTGCTGGTCTTTGATTATTTTAATGTCAGCTGCATTCGCTATTTGAAGACTGGTCCATTTTTTTTCCTTTTCCTCCCAGAAGGCATTTTCAAAATTGCTTTTCATATTTTCCAACCTATACAGATTCTTTTTAAGTAAAAGAAAGTCACACAATTCCTTTATAATTGATGTTACTGAAATAAATGCAGAAGTTCTATAGAAGTTAAAGACCATGGTCTCAAATGCAACTGGAGTGTAACATTATATAAAATTAAGTTTTCAACAAAGAGGTTTAATCAAAAAATCATTGTTTCTTGGATGAATGATCAGTTAACAAATCAAGATTTCAATTAATAATATAAAGAAGAACATCTTCTTGACTTTCTACAGTGTCTGATTTTTTGTCATAGTTGAAAACAACTAGTGGCTTGAAGGGCTACTTTAGAGGGCATGTAAGAATCTAAGATATTGATGTTGGATAGGAATAACAAGGAGGCCAGAGTACATTTCTTATGCTAAAAGAAATTAATGAAATAATTGAATTTATGATGACATAATAATGTAGTGTATTTTTACTTGCCAAGGAGAGGTGCCCAACAATCTCAGAGCAGTGGAAAGTCTGGGTTCAGAATGTGTTACTCACACAATGCAGAAAGGAGTATGGTATTTTTTAATCTCAGATATTAACTGAACTAACCAAACTTAACCAGGAAAGAAAAAAAAACCATTGCAGATGCTAGAAATCTGAAATAAAGCAGAAAATATCAGCAAGTGTGGCAGCATCTGTGAAAAGAGAAGCTATTCTGATGAAGGATTTCAGACCAGAAACTCTTATTGTTTCTTTTCCACAGGTGCTGGCTGATCTGCTGAGTGACTTAAATGGGATGTGTGCATCAATGCTCCCATTGGACCTTCTATGAGTACCCAAATAAGAGGACGCAGGCAATCTCCTTTTCCATAGAGAATCTGGGAATATTGGTACGGCTTCTGTGTTGAGAAATTCACTGTGCAGACTGAATTCAAAAAGGAGTCACATTGTGCTGTCTATGTGATTCACTCAAAGTTAGTGTGTAAGCTGATGTTATAGACATCATTGATGGAACAATGAAAAGGATCTAAATTTCAAACTCAAGACTGCTACTTCTAGCCTCTTGTGCATTGCTTATTTCAGTCACCCTGTTGTTGGTCACCATACCTTGAGTTGTCAAGGTCCAAAATTCTGGAATTCTCTCACTGCCAGCCTTCCCTTCCTTTTAGAGTGTTTCGGCAACCATTTATTCAACAAAGCTTTTAATGAGTTTCCCTAATACCTCCTTGTATCATTCAGTTATTATTTGTCATTTTTTGTCAATGTTCTCTAGGATGGTTTTATTTGTTAGAGGAGTTAAATAAATGAAAGTTGTTGCTGCTGAGCAACAACCACATTGCCAAGATCTGATTGGAGTCACCATCACATACTATGCATTCTATCAACTAATGTGACTGCCAGCATCATTCATATTTAGCTTATATGTTTTTAAGAAAATTGAGCTAAAGTTATAAATTTAAAGTATTTTGGGCTTTCAATAATTCCTATTAAATATTCACCTTTTCAAGATTCAAAATTCTATCTTCTACTTCTTTCCGAATTTGACCTTCTTTCTGAAATAATTTGTTGCTGATATCTTCTATGTATTGAGCTACTTTGTCCTAAAAGAAAGTGCTAGATTGTCAACAAAGATAAAAAGCTTCTAATGACAAAAGATAAGTTGGCTCCTACTGCATACAGCACAAAAATGCACCTACCTCCAAAGTCTAATATCCAATATTCTCTTAATACTACCTTACCAGCACAACTATTTTAAGTCTGGGAACAAATTAAACAATGATACAAATCATCTTACATTAGTGAAAACACAATAAGTGATAGTTAAAGCTAGCCAACGTTTACAGGAAAAAACATGATTTTTTTTCTAATAAAGCAACTGATAAATCTTGATTAATTCAAATTCCTTTATTGATGCTTCAAATTTGTTATTTTCGTAATTCTCTCATAACAATCACTCCAAAGAAATACCTTGAATGCAACTGATACATTATTGTTATTGGCCTAAAAATGACGTACAATGATGCATACTGATCTGCTGTATTTGCTGATGATATGAGATAAACAATTTGTACAGAGATCACAAAGAGCTTGCAAAGGATATGGATCTGTTAAGTCAGTGGGTAAGAAGTGTGCAGATGCAGTGAAATATCGGAAAATATAAGATTAGCCACTTTGGAAAGAAGGATGAAAAAAAACATTCTGAATAGTGTAAAACTAAGTGGTGTTGTAGTTCAACGGGACCAGTACATGAAACACTACAGTTAATATGCAAGTAGGAAGGCTAATGGAATATTGCCCCATTTTGCAAAGAGTCTGGAGTATAATGGTCGGGAAATTATAATGCAACATTGCTGGATGCTGGTGAGATCATACCTGGAGTGCCATTGTGGTCTTGATTTCCAAATTATAGGAACGATATACTCACAGCATATTGATGATAGTGCTGAGAAAGTTCAAAGGTTTATTCCTGGGAGGAAGAGAATGGCAGGTGAAGAAAGGTTGAGCATGTTGGGCCAATATTGAGTGGGCTCAAATATTAAAGGAGTGGAGCTTTGAGGCTTTGACTCGGGGAGCAGCCTTGTCGAGGGAAGTGCCTGGTGAGGAAAGTGCGAGTCTTTGGCTCGAGAGTCTTCGGCGAGGAGGCTGAGGGAGGAGACTACACCACAGCTGGAGAGGGTGAGAGGTGGTGAAGAGATGACAGGTAAACTGATTCAGTGTGATGCTTGCCTGATGTGGGAGGTCAGAGACACTGATGGTGCCTCTGGCTGCTACAACTGTGGTAAGTGTGTCCAGGTTCAGCTCCTGAAGGACCGTGTTGGGGCACTGGAGAGGCAATTGGATGACCTCAGGTGCATCCGGGAAAACAAGAGTTTTCTAGACAGGACCTACAGCGAGATTGTTACACCGAAGATACGGGAGGAGAGAACGGGGGCCACGATGAGGAAGGAATGGATGCTTGAAGTACAGGAGACCCCAGGGGATGTGCCTCTTGAAAACAGGTTCACCCACTTGGAAGATGTCAGGACAGAAGACACTGCCAGTCTGAGAGGCGGGCAGGTCTGCAAGTCAAAAATTGGCACTGAAGCAAAGCCAAAGAGACAGACGTCAGGCAGAGCCGTGGTAGTAGGGAACTCCATAGTGAGAGATACAGAAAGGGGTTTCTGCGGCAACAGGCGGGATTTAAGGAGCCAGGATCCAGGAAGTCACGGACCAATTGCAGGGAATCCTCAAGGGTGAGGGTGAACAACCGGAAGTGGTAGTGCATGTCAGCACAAATGACGTCGTGAAGAAGAGGAAAGAAATTCTGCAGCATGACTTCAGAGAACAGAAGAAGGCTGAAAAGCAGGACCTCCAGGGTGGTTATCTCCGGTTTGCTTCCAGTTCCTCGTGCTGGTGAGGGCAGGAACAGGAATATATGGGATCTCAATGTGTGGCTGAGGAGCTGGTGCGGGAAGCAGGGCTTTAGATTCTTAGACAACTGGGATCTGTTTTGGGGTAAGGATGAATTGTACAAAAGGGACACGTTGCACCTTTACAGGCGGGGGACCAACATTCTGGCAGACAGGTTTGCCATTGCTACATGGGTGTGTTTAAACTAATAAGTGGGGGGAGGAGATGAACTGGAAATATAAGGATGGAGTTAAAGGGAAAGAGAGAATAAGAAAAGTTGAGAAAGACAACAGAATTGATGGGGCAGAAAGCTCAGGAAGGGATTGGAGAGTATGGTCAAGTGCAATAGGGATCGATGTGAGAAGTGAGGGGAGTAATGGATTAAAAGTATTATATATGAATACATGAAGTATAAGAAATAAAGTGGATGAGCTTGAGGCTCAGTTGGAAATTGGCAAGTATGATGTTGTAGGAATAACAGAGATATGGCCGCAAGAGGACCAGGGCTGGGAAATGAATATTCAAAGATATACATCCTATTGAAAGGACAGACAAGTGGGTAGAGGGGGTGGGGTGGCTCTGCTGGTGAGGAATGAATTTCAGTCCCTTGCAAGGGGTGACATAGAATCAGAAGATGTAGAGTCAGTATAGATAGAACTGAGAAACTGTAAGGGCAAAAAGACCCTAATGGGAGTTATCTACAGGCCCCCAAATAGTAGACTGGATATAGGATGCAAGTTGAATCAAGAGCTAAAATTAGCATGATTTAGCATAGGTAATGCTACAGTTGTAATGGGGGATTTCAACATGCAGGTAGACTGGGAGAATCAGAATGGTTCCGGACCCCAAGAAAGGGAGTTTGTGGAGTGCCTCCGAGATGGATTCTTAGAACAGCTTATACTGGAGCCTACCAGGGAGAAGGCAATTCTGGATTTAGTGTTGTGTAATGAACTGGATTTGATAAGGGAACTTGAGGTAAAAGAGCCATTAGGAGGTAGTGACCATAATATGATAAGTTTTAATCTACAATTTGAGAGGGAGAAGGGAAAATCGGAAGTGTCAGTATTACAGTTGAACAAAGGGGACTATGGAGCCATGAGGGAAGAACTAGCCAAAGTTGACTGGAAGGATATCCTAGCAGGGATGACAGTGGAACAACAATGGCAGGTATTTCTGGGAATAATATAGAAGGTGCAGGATCAGTTCATTCCAAAGAATAAGAAAGATTCTAAGGGGAGTAGGAGGCAACCGTGGCTGACAAGGGAAGTCAAGGACAGTATAAAAATAAAAGAGAAGAAGTATAACATAGCAAAGATGAGGGGGAAACCAGAGGATTGGGAAACTTTTAAAGAGCAACAGAAGATTACTAAAAAGGCAATACGGGGAGAAAAGATGAGGTACGAAGGTAAGTTAGCCAAGAATATAAAGAAGGATAGTAAAAGCTTCTTTAGGTATGTGAAGAGGAAAAAATTAGTTAAGACCAAAGTTGGGCCCTTGAAGGCAGAAATGGGTGAATTTATTATGGGGAACAAGGAAATGGCAGATGAGTTAACAGGTACTTTGGATCTGCCTTCACTAGGGAAGACATAGGCAATCTCCCAGATGTAATAGTAACGAGAGGACCTAGGGTAACGGAGGAACTAAAGGAAATTCACATTAGGCAGAAAATGGTGTTGGGTAGACTGATGGGACTGAAGGCTGATAAATCCCCAGGGCCTGATGGTCTACATCCCAGGATACTTAAGGAGGTAGCTCTAGAAATCGTGGACACATTGGTAATCATTTTCCAATGTTCTATAGATTCAGGATCAGTTCTTGAGGATTGGAAGATAGCTAATGCTATCCCACTTTTTAAGAAAGGAGGGAGAGAGAAAACAGGGAATTATAGACCAGTTAGCCTGACATCAATGGTGGGGAAGATGCTGCAGTCAATTATAAAAGATGAAATAGCTGCACATTTGGATAGCAGTAACAGAATCGGTCCGAGTCAGCATGGATTTACAAAGGGGAGATCATGCCTGACTAATCTTCTGGAATTTTTTGAGGATGTAACTATGAAAATGGACAAGGGAGAGCCAGTGGATGTGGTGTACCTGGACTTTCAGAAAGCCTTTGATAAGGTCCCACATAGGAGATTAGTGGGCAAAATTAGAGCACATGGTATTGGGGGTAGGGTACTAACATGGATAGAAAATTGGTTGGCAGACAGAAAACAAAGAGTAGGGATTAATGGGTCCTTTTCAGAATCGCGGGCACTGACTAGTGGAGTACCGCAAGGCTCGGTGCTGGGACCGCAGCTATTTACTATATACATTAATGATTTAGATGAAGGGATTAAAAGTAACATTAGCAAATTTGCAGATGACACAAAGATGGGTGGCAGTGTGAAATATAAGGAGGATGTAAGGAGAATGCAGGGTGACTTGGACAGGTTGGGTGAGTGGGCAGATGCAGCTTAATGTGGAAAAATGTGAGGTTATCCACTTTGGTGGCAAGAACAGGAAGGCAGGTTACTATCTGAATGGTGTCAAGTTAGGAAAAGGGGATGTACAACGAGATCTAAGTGTCCTTGTTCATCAGTCACTGAAAGTAAGCATGCAGGTACAGCAGGCAGTGAAGAAAGCTAATGGCATGTTGGCCTTCATAACAAGGGAAGTTGAGTGTAGGAGCAAAGAGGTCCTTCTGCAGTTGTACAAGGCCCTGGTGAGATCACACCTGGAGTATTGTGCTCAGTTTTAGTTTCCAAATTTGAGAAAGGACATTGTTGCTACTGAGGGAGTACAGCATAGGTTCACGAGGTTGATTCCCGGGATGGCGGGACTGTCATATGTTGAAAGATTGGAGCGACTAGGCTTGTATACACTGTAATTTAGAAGGATGAGAGGGGATCTGATTGAAACATACAAGATTATTAAGGGATTGGACACGCTAGTGGCAGGAAACATGTTCCCAATGTTGGGGGAGTCCATAACCAGAGGCCACAGTTTAAGAATAAGGGGTAGGCCATTTAGAATAGAGTTAAGGAAAAACTTTTTCACCCAGAGAGTTGTGGATCTATGGAATGCTCTGCCTCAGAAGGCAGAGGAGGCCAATTCTCTGGATGCTTTCAAGAAAGAGTTAGATAGAGCTCTTAAAGATAGCGGAGTCAAGGGATATGGGGAGAAGGCAGGAACGGGGTACTGATTGTGGATGATCAGCCATGATCACATTGAATGACGGTGCTGGCTCGAAGGGCCAAATGGCCGACTCCTGCACCTACTGTCTATTAATAAAAATGGCCTTATTGAAACATATAAAGCACGAAGGGGAATTGACAGGGTGAATGCTGAGAGCACTTTCTCCTAGTGAGGGAATTGAAATTCAAAACAAGGGGTTAAGGTTTTAAGCAGAGGTGAGGTGAGGCCTCTCTCAGAAGACGAAGAGGCTTTGAAATTTTCTCCAACAGAGATTTGCAGAAGTAGTGTCATTAAATAAGTTCAAGGCAGAGATTGACTAGCATTTAAATTTAAAAAGGACCCAAGAGATATGACGAGAGCTCAAGTAAGTGGTGTTGACACCATGATCTTAATGAATGGCAGAACAGATACAACCTAGAATCAAAAACTCCTACAAAGCTTCCTGTCAATTAACAAACAAGACAAATCATCAAGTGACAAATTTCTGAATATCAACCCGTGCTTTTATTCCTTTACCTTTTTCTCTTCTATACTATTCCCTTCCCAAATTATATTATGCCTTTCCTGATAACTTCCTCTATTAATCTGCTATTAATGTGTGAAATACTTTTCCCTGAATTCTGTAAAACTGAAGCTTCAGATTTTATATAGTTGTTATTCTAGATCATTGATGTGAATATTTTTAAGTGTCTTATAACTTTCAAATTTGAAAACATTTCTAAGTATTGTTATCCTCCATTTAAAGCAACACAAATATCCTTAGTTAGGTCTCTTGAAACCTGACTGCACAATTCAAAGTGGCTCAAATGAAATTAAAGTCCTAGCTTTGCTGTTGGCCCAAATCAACAAATTTATTGTTCCTTCTGAAAGCTCAACTGCAGATCCTGCAATCTCATGCCCTGGGCACCTGCACTCTAAATCTCATTTGCTGTGAAGTCTGGAGACTGTCATCAAGTAGAATAACCAGCCAATAACCTTGAAGAATTATCACATGGCGAAACCAGATAAAAATAGTTAGATTAATATTTGAATTATTTTGCTGCGTATGGGATTAAGAAACTAGCACAGATATCAGATTCAAAATAAGGATGGAATATCAAAAACAAATTTGCAAGGAAAATATTATTAAGCTTATTTTTTAAGTACCAGCATGTGATACAAAGTTCTACATTTTTTTTAGGACCAGACTGTTCATTAAGCAGGACTATTGAATTGGATGTTCACTTCCTCCTCATCCACGTTTTTAGGGCTTTAATTAATAATGTATATTAATATTAGCTTCTAGCCAGCTCGCTGATTCATGGAGAATACAGTATGTCTGTTAAAGAACTAAAAATCAATATCAATTTCTGAATGAACACCTTTAACTACATATGTGCATTCTGTAAGGATGTTTTAAGCCTGTTTTAAGCATAGTTACAGCAAACACTGGCTTGTTCACTTACAACTGCAGTATTGTGTTCTATATTGTTTCTATCTTCCTGCTTCACCTTATCTCTCCTTAACATCGTCCCACTCTGATTCTATTTGAATTCATCTGTCAACAGAATCTTATGACTATATTTCCTCTAGAAATTGCTATTCCAATGAAATCCTGATAAGCCTCCTTCAATCTACCCTCTGTAAACTTGTGTTATCCTAAGTTTGTTGTCGATGTCCTAACATGCATCAAGACCCTTTCAACCACTGTTAAGTGGCAAATGGAATACTTCATCTCAATCCACTGGATTGCTAATTGGTTTCTTCTTCTCATCCTGTTGCAAATAATGGAAAATACCTAGAAATCCCAGGAATAAATGAAATAATCCGCTGATCTCCTGAAGGATCTGGTTATTCTTTTTAACCTTACATAATCTTAATTATTAAGTGACCTTATTAAAAACAAATATCTAAAATGTCTTCGTATGCAAAAACTTTCCTTAAAATAGCAATGCTGTGTAACAACTGAGACTGACAAATACATCATAGTAATGTTTCAGGATTTAAGATATACATGCAGTGAATCCATTACTTATTGAGCTACATAAATATGATTGTTGAAAAGTGTAATGCAGTCGGTAATTATCCACTTTATAACAATGTTTCAGCTAATGACAGAAAAATACCATCGACACTTGGTAACTGAGTTATTGTTGCAACTAATAACCTGAACTTACTGACATTACTCTTTGCTTTTTGCTTAAAAAAAATACATTGCTTATTCTTCTCTCTAGCTTTCTTGAGTTGAACTCTTACCTGGTAAAGAGGCAGGCAAATAATTTTCCCTCTACCACATCTCTAATAAAGTTTAGAGTCAGCTTCCAGGAGATGACTCACCTGGACTCCATTTCTCAATTCATCACAACACCATACTCCTCCATGCTTACAACAGTGCGGGAGTTCAAAATTAAATCCCAATATCCAAAAAGAGATTGCACTACCATATAATATAGTGCAATATTATTTAAAATATCGGCACTAACATACAGAATCATTAAACCTGTGTGACACATATAACCCATTAATTCATGCCAGATCACCGTAGAGAAATTAATTATTTCCCTTTCTTCTACCCTTTCCCCTGAAGTCCTGCATATTATTTCTTTCAAACATTTATGTAATTCTTTTTCACCAGCCTTACCTGCAATGAGTTCCAGATCAGAACTACTTCTACATAATTATTTTTACTTCTTTATTTATTGAGATACAGCACAGAATAAGCCCTTCGAGCCATGCCGACCTGCAAACCCCCTTTTTAACCCTTGTCTAATCACAGGACAATTTACAATGATCAATTAACCTACCAACTGGTAGGTCTTTGAACTATGGGAGAAAACAGGAGCAGCCAGAGGAAACCTACACAGTCACGGGAAGAACATGCAAACTCTTTCCTTATATGCCCCCATATCTTTCTTTATTAAGTTGAATCTGTCCTTGAACTGACTGTGAATGAAAAAAAAATCTCCCTTAACATCCTACTTACACACAACCTTGAGTGAATTTCCTCTCGACCTTCTTTGTTCCAAAGGGCAAAGTATCACTGAGAGTTACAATACAGAAATAGGCCCTTTGGCCCATCGAGCTCGCACCCACCATCAAACAGCCAAACTACTCCAAAGTAGTCAAATTCCTGCATCCCTGGAATAATTCTGGGACTGCTTCTGGATCCCTCTAGAGCAGGGGTTCCGAACCTGGGGTCCGTGGACCGCTCAGTTAATGGTAACGGTCTGTAGCATAAAAAAAGTTGGGAACCCCCCCTGCTCTAGAATCTGCATATCCTAGCTAAGCTGCAGTGACTAGCAAAGTGACATATTTCCACAATTTTCAACCGTTCACCAGCAATCAGAATTCAAAAGTAAATTTATTATCAAAGTACATATATGTCACTGTATATCCTGAGATTTAGTTTCCAGTGGGCATTCACAGTAAATACACTAGAATCAATGAAAAACAGCACAGAACAAAGGACAACCAACCAATGTGCAAAAAACAATGAACTGTGCAAATATAGAAAGAAAGAAATAGATAAATAAATAAATAAATAAGCAAGCAAGCAACGAATATCAAGAATATAAGATGAAAAGTCCTTGAATGTGACTCCATAGGCCCATAGGACAGTTCAGTGATTTGGCAAGTGAAGTTGAGTGAAGTTATCACCTCTGGTTCAAGAGCCTGAAGGTTGAGTAGCAATAACTTTTCCTGAACCTGGTAGTGTGGGACCTGAGGCTCCTGTAACTCCTTCCTGATTTCAGCAGTGAGAAAAGAGCATGGCCCGTATGGTGGGGGTCCTCAATGATGAATGCTACTTTCCTGTGACAGCTCTCCTTGTAGAAGTGCTTAATGGTGGGAAGAACTTTACATGTGGTGGACTGGGCTGGATCCACTCCTTTTTGTAGGCTTTTCCATTCAAGGTCATCACAGGTTCTGATTTAAAACTTTTCTAGTTTCTTGTTAAAACATGCAAATATTTAAAATGAAGTATATTCTAAATAAGTTTTGTATGTAGTATAACAACAAAGATCACTATTTTTGAAGTTACCTGTTCGCTTTTTGTTGGGTAGTTGCTTTCCAATGCAGTAGGGTACAATTTGTACAGATCTTGCTCCCTCTTTTGGTCTTGTTGAGCTATTGCAGTAGACAATTCATTAAGCCTGTTAAAAACACAACTTTCTTTAAATTGTGTGCAAAATGCAGCCAACACTGATTCCATCTACTGTAGAGACCAACTACATATTTTAGATTTCTCCCTCACAGTAGTAAAGAAACAAAAGATAACCTACTCAGAGTGTATTCTAAGTATTTTGAGAATTTCTGCTATGAAGAGCTGATTACCAAAGATGATAATTTATTTTAAACTTGAACAGGATGTCAGTTTTGTTAACTATGGTCTTATAATGCTTCCTAGTCTTTATGAGGCAGGGTGAGGGGACTGCCATGTAGCTGAATCAAAGGAGGCATTGTAAAATGGCAACGTGGAAGTTGAAAGCACACAGGTTTTCTCTGCCTCCCAGTTCTTGGCAATCTACCTCAGTTCCCTGTCTTTTCCTCGGTGGACTGTGATCAGTGCTCTCGATAACTCTAAATCGCTGATGTCATAGAAATAAAATATCTCAACTGTCAGTGCACGAATGTAAGTAAATTAGCTTTCGCTGTGGTGGTGCCGCATATGATATAGAAAAGCTTGAAAAAAGGTGGAATTAAATATAAAACGGGATGGGTCATAGAAGACATGCTATTGGTGGAGTGGTGCCTCTCTGGCTGGTGGCCTTCTTCTACTTGTGTTCCTCAAGGACCCGTATTGAGACCTCTGTTGTTAGTGGTAATATATACATATATTATCCTGATGAAAAATGTATATGGTCCGGTGAGTAAGTTTACAGACATCATGAAAATTAGTGATTTTCTGGTTAATGGGGATGTCAAAGGATGAAGTAGGATATAGATCAGTTGGAAGTTTGGGTGGAGTAATGGCAGACAGATTTTAATCCAGACAAATGTGAGATCAAATGCAAGAGGAGGGTGTTCAGTAAGTAGCAGAACCCTTGGGAGCCATTGATGTACAAATGGACCTTAAGTGGAGGTTCAGATCCATCCCTCCCTGAAAGTAGCAACACAAGTAAATAGGTGGTAGAGAAGGTACGTGGTTTGCCCTCACTTCTTGGGGGATTTGTTGGGGTATAAAAGCCTCTAAGTTATATGACAGCTGTATAAAACTTTAGTTAGGTCACTTTTGGAGTAATGTGTACAGTCCTGGTTGCCACGGTACAGGAAGAATGTGGAAGCTTTGGAGACGGTGCATAAAATGTTCTCCAGGATATTGCCTGGATTGGAGAGTATGAGCTATAACGAGTTTGGACAAACTTGGATTGCTTTCTCAGGAGAGTTAGAAAGATGAGCAGGAATCTCAGAGAAGTATATGGAATTATGAGCTTAATATATAGGGTCAATAGTCAGAGTCTTTTTCCCATATTGGAATTGGCAGGAACCGGGGGGGGGGGGGGGGGGATAGCTTTAAGGTGAGAAGGGAAAGGTTAAAGGAGATTTGCAAAACACATTTTTGTTTTACACAGAAAGCGATGGGTATCTGAAACATGACGCTATGGTAGGCGGTAGAAGCAGATAGAGGAGTAGAGACTGTGTGCAGAAAGATGGGATTAGTTACATTGACATCATGGTCAGTGCTGACGTGATGGATGAAAGGACATCTTTCTGTGCTGTACTGTTCTATGTCCCATGTTCTAAATAAGTTATAAGCTATCAAAAGATGTAATTCATGTAAGGATAAAACAAAATGCTAAGTTTTCATGTTGCTACATAAACGTCAATGTTAGCACCAGATAAATACTTTGCGTATTGCTGCATGCTCAGTGGCATCTTGGTTTATGACAAAGCTGGCATCCATTGGACAGCAGTGCAATGGATGGATATGTCAAGTCAAGTGAAATCAAGCTTATTGTCATTTAACTATATATGTGTATACTGCCAGATGAGGCGTTTCACTGAAGCAGGGTGTAAAGCACAGTAGTACACTTAACACAAAGTAAGGATAAAATCTACAGATGGATTACACATAATAAATAACTAAAGTGCATAAATTAAATATTCTAAGGTACAGAAAAGATTAACCAGTGACACTTTGTACACAATGCAGCAAAGAGTTCAGAAGCCTAACGGCTTGAGGGAAGAAACTGTTCCTCATCCTAAACGTTTTGTTTTAACGCATCGGAGTCTCTTGCCTGATGGTAAAAAGCCAAAGAGGATGCTGGATGAATTGGTGGTGGGGGGGGGGGGGGGGGGGGGAAATCCCTAATAATACTACAGGTGTGTGAAGGATGGTTTTATAAACAGAAAGCATGGAGTTTTTTTTAAACCTAAGCTATTTGGAAGCAATCATAGATCCCACATCTTAGTGTTTATCATCCTCTTCGCTGTGTTCTTTGTCCTAAAATCTACTGTGCACCTACAGCTGCTATCCGTCTACAATCTCTGCTGTGTCATACCACCTGGTACATCCTGAAAATATTTCTGGATAGACCCAAGCACTTGAAGCATAACCTCAACAACTTTCTCAGCAACACACATGATGGCTCTTAGACCTTACAATAGTCACGATCCGCAAATAAAGAGGGTACTTCGTGTAACTCATTAGATATATCTTTCTGATTTGCAAGTACCTCCTGGGACATCCACCCCTGTGTCAATCTCCTCATTGAAAGTCTCTCCGCTGTGCACCAGTAGATTCTACTTTAACATGCTCTCATTACTGTAAGTATTTATTGATAGTCTCATCATGCAGTTACAAAGAAATCCATTGCACCTGAATCTTCATGTTGTCTAATTTAAAGATTCCTAACTCTGCAAATGATTTCAAGTTCTCTGGCTCCTATCATCTTATTTTCACTATGGATGTCCAGTCCCTATACACCTCCATTCCCCACCAGGAAGCCCTTAAAGCTTTCCATTTCTATCTGGACACCAGACTCAACCAGTTCCCCTCCACCACTACTCTCCTCTGCCTAGCGGAACTTGTCCTTACTCTTAATAATTTCTCCTTTGGCTCCTCTCACTTCCTTCAAACAAAAGGGGTAGCCATGGGCACTTATCTGGGTCCCAGCTATGCCTGCCTGTTTGCCGGCTATGTAGAACAGTCTATGTTCCGAGCCTACATTGGTGGCCGTCCCGCACTTTTCCTACGCTACATCAACAACTGCATTGGTGCTGCTTCCTGCATCCACGCAGAACTTGTCAACTTCATCCACTTTGCCTGCAACTTCCACCCTGCCCTCAAATTTACCTTGTCCATTTCTGACCCCTCCCTCCCCTTTCTCGATTACTCTGTCTCTATCTCTGGAGACAGCCTACTTACTGATGTCTATTATAAACCCACAGACTCTCTCACAGCTTCCTGGACTATACCACCACACTGACTGGCCTAATCTCAAAGAAGTCATCACCCTGACACAGTGGTGTCAAGAAAACATCCTCTCCTTCAGTGTTGCAAAAACAAAGGAGCTGGTTGTGGACTACAGGAGGAATGGAGACAGTCTAACCCCTATTGACATCAATGGATCTGGGGTTGAGAGGGTGAACAGCTTTAAGTTCCTCGGCATAAACATCACCGAGGTTTCACATGGTCTGTACATGGTCACAGCAGCACCTCTTTCACCTCAGCTGGTTGAAGAAGTTTAGTGTGGGCCTCCAAATTCTAAGAACCTTCTACAAAGGCACGATTGGGAGCATCCTGACTGACTGCATCACTGCTTTGTATGGGACTTGTACTTCCCTCAATCACAGGACTCTGCAGAGAGTGGTGCGGACAGCACAGTGTATCTCTGGATGTGAACTTCCAATTATGCAGGACATTTATAAAGACAGGTGTGCCAAGAAGGCCCAAAGGCTCCTTGGGGACCCGAGTCACCCCAACCATAAACTGTTCCAGCTGCTGCCATCCGGGAAACGGTACTGCCGCATAAAAGCCAGGACCAACAGGCTCTGGGACAGCCTCTTCTACCAGGCCATCAGACTGATTAACTCATGCTGACACAACCGTATTTCTATGTTTTATTGACTATCCTGTTGTACATATTATTTATTATGAATTACTATAAATGGAGACAAAATGTAAAGATGTTTACTCCTCATGTATATAAAGGATGTAAGTAATAAAGTCAATTCAATTCAATCCAAGTCCCACTCTGTTACTTGTAAAAACAGCACTCCCTTCTCTCACCTCCCTCATCTCCACCACATCTGTCCTCAGGAAGAGGCTTTTCATTCCATAATGAAGGAGATGTCCTCCTTCTTCAAAGAAAGGGGCTTCCGTTCCTCCACCATCAATGCTGCCTTCAATCTTCCATTCCATGCACGTCTGCCCTCCTGCCACCCCACCAGAAATAGTGTTCCTCTTCGCTTCACCAGTCTCTGTGTCCAGCACATAATTCTCAGCAACTTCCACCGTCTCCAACGGGATCCCACCACCAAGCACATCTTTCCCTCTCTCCCACCCCCCTCCCAAATTTCCACTTTCTGCAGGGATCACTCCTTTCGGCAAAAAGGACAATACTCTTTGCAACTCTTTCCTACTTCCCTCTGAATGCTTCTCGCCTTCAATGTGTTTCCACTCTCTTGTCCAGTGTTTCCCATCTGTTCTTGAACAATTAACCCTCAATAAAGACCTCAGTTTCATCTCTTTGACACCCTACTACATTGACATTTAAGGTCGGCATATAGTTCATCTCTGTAACTACTTTTTTTGACCATGTCCTCTGCTGGAAAGCTGATCCTTTTTCCATAGTCAGTTGTCTCATTTCTTTACACCAAGCAACTAGAAATAAGTCATGGACCCTCAGAGAACTACACTAGGTAATGTTTTTCCTCTGTAATTTTTGCTGTCTGTTTAAGATCAGGAGCAACACACACACAAAATTCTGGAGGAACTTGGAAGTCAGGCAGCATCTGACTTTGTATGTGGCAGGTATAAATACTCCTTTTATTTATCCATTAATACCTTGGGCTTTAATCATAATCCACCTTCTGACACACAAATTATGGGCCTCCAAATTTTTAATGTGCAGTATTAGCCAACACTTTGTTCGATTCTCTGATATATTAATCACTGCAAGCTACCTCATTTTTCTCAGTTTTTCAAAGCAATTCCCACGAGTCTCAAATGTTGTAGATGTTTTAAACTTTTCAGCTTTAAAACTTTTTTAAAATACTCAGGAGACTGTAGTTTTATTCAAAAATCAGTCCATTATTCATTCAACACAGCTTGAACATAACGTGACTGACATTGGAGATAATTCAGTTGTGGCAATTCATGTCTCACAGGATTACAGACCTGTATTTTGAGGAACTTTCTGAAAAGCATATAAGCTCCAATTTTCTTAGACAGATTTAAATGACAAAGAATTACCTTACATTAATCCTTTGCTCTAGAATCTTTTCTTCTGATGCAAGGAAAGTTTGCCCATTCTGAAGGTAAGACAATGCATCTTCAAGTTGCTGCAGCCTATAAATTTAAATATATTTTAATGACTTGCTTTTTAAATTGGATAAATCAAGTCACAATAACATATGAGTAAATTCATCTACTTTTGGGAAACTAAGTGAAATGGCACCTTGAAAATTTTACTCAGCTTGTTCAAATCAAGTTGGCTTCAATGTGTTGGAATATAATAAAATAGTTTTCAAATGTATTCAATAATTGGGATTAAATAATTTTAAAAATACAGTGGATGCTTGTTAATTGGGTCAACACATAAAGAACAAGAACTAATCAAGAAAATACAAACAAGAGAAAATCTGCAGGTGCTGGAAATCCAAGAAACACACACATGCTAGAGGAACTAAGCAGGCCAGGCACTATCTATGTAAAAAAGTACCATCGGCATCTCAGGCTGAGACCCTACAGCCAGAAACGTTGACTGTACTTTTTTCCATAGATGCTGCCTGGCCTGCTGAGTTCCTCCTGCAATCTGTGTATATTTAATTGAGAAAACAGCCAGAATTCTCTTCATTTATTTGGGACACCATGCCACTTAATTGGCTCAGGAGACTGTTGCCGAACTGTTTCGAACAAGCATGACTTTTGTTTACTTATTTGGCTGTT
This sequence comes from Hypanus sabinus, assembly GCF_030144855.1. Classification (NCBI taxonomy): domain Eukaryota; kingdom Metazoa; phylum Chordata; class Chondrichthyes; order Myliobatiformes; family Dasyatidae; genus Hypanus; species Hypanus sabinus. Next base: position 31,596,621 of record NC_082714.1, read on the forward strand.
ACACTGTGCTTTGAGTGAACAGTTTTTAAATGGTCTCAGTTGCATGTATTTATATTCAAAAGGTAGTGAGTTTTGTCACTAATATAGTTTTTGGCAAGAAGTAAGTTGTAGGACAATTCAGAAAGGTTTTGTTCACTGCGGTTTCAAACATTCAGGCTTGGGGATGCCAGAGAAGGCCAGCAGCAAAAATCAAACAACTTCACTGCTTCAACAATTTAGGAACTACAAAGAATTTGAAGATACTGACAATCATGTTGATTATTACAATGAAAATGAAGATTTGGAGAATGCAGTCCTTTATCTGCACTAGATGTCTGGGCGGATTTTGTTCATTGACAGTCAATCAAAAGAACATGACAACACTGGATGAATTCCTCCATTGGTAACTATTAGGAACAAATACACAATCTTATAGTACCATAGTTGCATAGGTAAAGTTCTAACGTTCTGTATTTCAGTTAAATACATAATTTCTTCCTCAATTAAATGGTAGTTTGTCTTATTTATACCTTTTTAGCTACTTCCATGAAACTTCAGCTAATTGGGGCAGCCGCTTAATTGGGCCAAAATAAACTGCTCCCTATGTGTTCTAATTAACCAGAATCTACTGTATTAAAAAACACATTGATGAAAAGCCCATGAAGAAATAATTAAGTGGCTGTAATAAAATAAATGAATTAAATCTAATTTTTTTAAACTGATAAATACCTATTGCCTTTAAGTTTTCATGACAGAAATTCCGATAGGGATAAATATAGACTAATCCTATGTCAGTCTGAATGGCACAGGATCAGAGAATTTGAATCCCTTGAGTAAAGCTGTGGAAACTTCAGCACCACAAGACACCACTGTTAGTCTCCACATGTAGTTCAGTGACACAGCTAATAGCAGATGCACTGACACCATTACCAAACGAACAGCAATCAAAGTATGTGCTACTTCTATTGTAAAAAAAATTACATCATTGGCTGTAAAATGTATTTTGTCTGCAAGTTCTTCAAAATATTTTCATTTAACAGCACCATTTTCCCACTCTTGAGTAAACCTAATACATAACTACTAGAAATACTATGTTCTTATTAAATGTGGAAGAAAATACAAATATATATATACAGAAGAAAATGAAGATTAAAAGTCAGGGAGATGTCATCCTAAACATTAAACCATGAACTTATATAGTATCTGCAAGCTTCAGAATGATTTTATTTTGGGCATTTTACTTCTCAATGTTGCACCGTGTCTCTTGGAAGTGAGCTTTCGATCCAGAGCTTTTCCATGGGAAAATGAATTTGAACAATGAGAAGCTGTTCTTTTGGATATTTAGTTTTTTAAAAATTTTTATCACAAGAGAAAGCAAAGATAATTACTGACTTCATTGCAAAACTAAGCAACAAATAATGGGAAAAAAGAACCAAAATATTTTGACAGAGGAAAAAAAAAGATTGGGTTACAACAATCTATTTTGCTCTTAGTGATATTTTTGTTCACAAAAACTGCTAAGGGAAATTAAGTGATAATTACACATATACCTGTGATCAAATTTCATTGTTATTTGCTTAAGTGATTCTTCAGCATATAGCTTGGCTTCATTTTCTTTCTGCATGCTAAGCAACTGGAAAATATATAAATACATTTCTTAGTTTCTATGCAGACTAAGCCTTTAGAAAAATCACAAGATAATTTTCACTGTCACAATAATTGTGAAGCATTTCTAATTATGAATAGTTACCTGACAAATCAATGTTTGAAGCTCTTCAAAATACACAAATAATTTATAATAACTTCCAACATTACACATATGATAGTACTATGTTTATATAATGAATAAACCAATCAAAGTAAATGCATTTCAACAGAAAGTGAGTAATTCAATTAGTGCAATCCAGGCAAGCAACAAGATTGACTACAATAATAATACAAAAAGTTTAGTGGTAACACGAGGGGGAACTTCTTTACTCAGAGAGTGGTAGCTGTGTGGAACGAGCTTCCAGTAGAAGTGGTAGAGGCACGTTCGATTTTGTCATTTAAAAAAAATAGATAGGTATATGGACAGAAAAGGAATGGAGGGTTATGGGCTGAGTGCAGGTCGGTGGGACTAGGTGAGAGTAAGCGTTTGGCACAGACTAGAAGGGCCAAATGGCCTGTTTCCATGCCGTAATTGTTATGTGGTTATATATAATGCAAAGACATCATGCCAGAAACATATGCATAGATTGCTCATCCACAACACTCATGGGGAAGTAGTAATGACAACAATCAGGCAATGATACTAGTAGGTTCCCAGCTTTTGTTGAATTATATCAGCTGAAAACCAGATCAGAGTTATTCAAGTCTGGAGACCAAGAATGCCACGAGAGATGCAGGTACAATCTCTGGAAGCCATCATGGTGGTGAAGTGGAGGTTCCAGACTAGATTGGAATCAATGAGGGGCGCTTGGTAGCTGTGGCAGGGTTTCAATACCATAACCTCCTACAAAGTTAAATCTTGTGACATTGGGGACAGCAGAGCTTCACTTCCAGATGAGCTCAATGCCTTCTATGCTCGCTTTGATCACCAGAACAGGGAGGAAGCATTGCGCACCCCCATGTCTCCTTTGGACTCGGTATCTGAAGATGATGTGAGAGTGAATCCAAGGAAAGCAACCTGGCCGAGTACTGAAGACCTGTGCCGACCAACTGGCTGGTGTCTTCATGGATATCTTCAACCTCCCACTCTGGCAATGTGCTTCAATCAGGCTTCAATCATACCGGTCCCCAAGAAGAGCATGGTAACCTATCTAAATGACTAACACCAAGTGGCCCTTAATCCACAGCAATGAAATGTTTTTGAGAAGCTGGTGTTGAAGCATATCAGCTCCTGCCTGAGTGGCAAATTTGATCTGCTGCAATTTACCTTCTCAAGCAACAGGTCTACAGCAGATGCCATCTCATTGGCTCTTCACACAACCTTGGAACATCTGGAAAGCTAAGGTGCATACATCTGGATGCTCGTTATCGATGACAGCTTGGCATTTAACACCATCATCCCCTCAAAACTAATCAGTAAACTTCAAAACCTGGGACTCAATACTCCCTTGTGCAATTGGATCCTGGATTTCCTCACTTGCAGACCCCAGTCAGACCAGATCAGCAAAAACATCACAGAGCAGTGCAGAAATGTGTACTTGGCTCATGCTCTACTTGGTTTACACCTTTGACTGTGTGGCTAAGCACAGCTCAAGCACTATATACGTTTGCTGATGACACCACTGATTGACCATATCAAAGATGGTGATGAATTAGTATACAGGAGGGAGATGGAAAATTTGGTTGAGTGTATAACAACAACCTCCCACTCAATGTCAGTAAGACCGAGGAACTGGTAGTAGACTTCAGGAGAGGAGAACCGGAGGTCCGTGAGCCAGTAATAACTGGAGGAGCAGAGGTGGAGAAGGTCAGTAACTTTAAATTCCTGGGTGTCACTGTCTCAGAAGACTTGTCCTGGACCCATCATAGAAGTATTGTTGTGAAGAAAGCATAGCAGTGCCTCTACTTTCTCAGGAGTCTGCAGAGATTCAGCATTATCAGCAAAAACCTTTGCAAACATCTATAGATGTGCAGTTACTGGCTGTTACACAACCTGATATTGGAACACCAATGCCTTTGAGTGGAAAATCCTACAAAAGGTAGTGGATGTGGTCCAGTACATCACTGGTAAAACACTCCCAACCTTCGAGCACATCTACATGAAAGGTTGCCGTAGAAAAGCAGCATTCATTATCAAAGATCCTCATCACCCAGGCCATGTTCTTTTCTCATGGTTGCCATCAGGTAAAAGGTAGAAGTGCCTCTGCACTCTCAACATCAGGTTCAAGGACAGTTACCACCCCTCAACCATCAGCTCTTGAACAAAAGGGTAACCACACTCATTTAAGGGCTCCATTATCTTGTCAGTTCATGCTCGTTATTTATTGCTATTTACTTATATCTGCATTTGCACAGTTTGTTGTCCATTGATCTTATTTACTGTTACTGTTCTACCGATTTGCTAAATATACCCACAGAGAAAAAAACTCAGCACTGTATATGGTGACATGTTGAACTATCCTATTAAAAAATTCAACACTACAAGAAAGGTTGAGGATTAGTGAGCAGGATGTGTAAAATTTGAAAGGCAAAATGATAATTAACATTACTGGGAGAATGCTTTTATCATTTTACATCTTGTATAGACAATTTTATTCATTGTGCAAATAATTTGAATTACTATTAACAAAGCACATCAGCAGCACTAATAGTGGTACTTCGTAATTACATAATACATGAATATAAAATCATCACACCAAGGAAATTTACAAAGATTTACAGAAAAAAATATAAGCAAAGAAAAAGAATTTGTAATTCTTTGCAAAAAAAAACTAACCTTTCCTCCCCTCCATCTTATTCATAAATTTTGTCATTAAATCTCTCTCTCTCTCTCTTTTTGCAATCCCAATGTAACATCATTGATTTAAAATGTTAACTTTTCCCTTCATGAATTGCTGTCTGAAGTCATGGGACTTTGGTTTATTTTTAAAAAATAAAAACATAAATTTCTAATGATATTCAGCCAATATCAAGGGTCAGGTGACTTTTGCTTTTTAAATTGTTTATAAATTGTTTCCTCATTTGTCAATTATTTCAATAGTTCATAAATGGGATTACTGGTTTAATTTACTAAATAACAACATATTATCAATATGATTTGATTATGGATCAACAAAATGAATGTAGGAATTAGGATTGCTACAAATCAGCAACAATGAATATATAATTGAGACAGGTCTTTTTTTATAACAAATAAAACATTAAACACTGTAAAAAAAAAACAAAAGTAAACAAACGATTAACTTAACCGGAAGTCAGCTGCTATGCAGCAGTTTGAACAGTTCTTAAAGCGATAATGCGAAAACAGTTCCCAGAAGTAGTAATGCGAAAGTCCAAAGTTTTACCCAGTCGCTTGGGAGAGGCTTTATTTCCCGTACTTAAATCCTTTCCACGTTGTTACTGCTGATCCCAGCCGGAGTATGTTATTTCCCGGAGGATTTACAGTCGAAGGAAATAAAACGGCTTAAAGGCACTGACCTTTCCTTGGCGAAACTCTGCAACCAACTCTTTCTGCTCTCTTTTGGCAAAGCAGGAGTTAACACGGACACAGGTTACTAATTCCTTGTGTGAAGATTAAACAAAGGTCAAATCTGCTTCACCATCGACATTAACTTTCCCAATCCTTTGGGATTTCTGAACTCCTTTAAAATCTTCACTCTCCACGGACTGGACTGGTAGTATTGGAGCGGAACTGCCGGCAATAACCTTTGAGACTTAAGGCAGAAAATAAAACTCCACTTTTAAATAAAACTGCGTCATACATCAAAATACGCAGCAACGTGGAGTCACTAGTGAAATCAACCACTGACTGCCCTGCGTCACAGGGAGGGGTTCTCCTTTTATACCCTGTTGAAAAAACTATCACATGACCTCTCACTGGCGGGAAAATTACGTCACTCCCACACCACAAGACCATTACCTCATGTCCAGCATAGCCTCAATTACATCACGGTCACATGACAGGTACAAGATACCCACGGGTACCTAACAGGATTAACACAAATGCAATAGGCTAAAATGCTTCCAATATCACAAATGCCCTATAAATCTATGAATTAAAGGATCATGCAATATAAATATAAAAGTTGCAGATTTTAACTGGCAGAAGGTTTTTACATAAAGTTAAGCCATATAATCTACACAATATAAATCAAGTAAACTTAAGAGTTTTTGAAAAGATATTTAAGATAGAAATTTACTTATCAATGAAAACTTTGTTATTTTAAGATTTAAACCTTTTGACATAGTCCTAAAATATTAAACATAATTCCAACAGTACTGACTGTGCTCTTGGGATTCTCAATCATTCTCTTGGAAAAATGTTTCATCTCTTCTTTGAGTCGTTTAATATCAGAGTCTTGCAGTTCCATTTTATCCTTTTCCTGTCCTAGGTCATTTAGCAAAGTAGAAACCATTTCCTCTGTTTGGACTTTTTGATCTTGAATGTCCTGCACCACAGTGTGTAATCTTGCTAACCTAAAGAAATACACAGCTCATTTCAACAGAATAAAATTGAAATAGGCACCTGGGATTTAAAGTCACAAAAGATTCTAAAAAGAAACGCTTTACAGAAATGTAAGTATTTTATTGAAATTTACTTGAATCAAAGCCAGGCAATATAATGAAAATATTCATTGATAATAATCTAAAATTATATAACCCATTGTTTCCTAAACTTATCTGTTGAGCTCTCTCCAACCAGGCAAAGGAGTATGATATGATTTTAATATAAACAGTTATGTGAATAGCTCAAAAATATGTCTGGGGACAGTGAAAATATGTGGCAACAGTAACAAAGTGAAATCTGAGGATTATAAGAAAGGCCTCATGGGACTGTGATATTACAGCGATTATGGGAAGACAATTGAAAGTTGGACAGGACTGGCAACTCATGAGTTCTGAAATATCGATGTTTCTGATATGATGAGATGGAAGTGAGAGAGGAGGAGAGTTGCACCATTTGATTAGTAGAACATCATGGCAGCACTTAGTCAGATACCTTAGGGAAACACTCAGGTAGAATTTAAGGAAAAATTAATTTTAGGACATGTATAACATGCACAACACTGACCACCTCAAGACCTACAAAATGGAGTGGAAGTAAGTCATCCTCATTAACGAGGGACTACCTAAGAATTAGTAAACTCTACAATGTCAAATTTTAATACCCTATCAGAAAGTGCATTTCTAAAATTAGAGTCATTTCCTTCATTTTAACAACTATATTATCATGTCACTATAATTAAGGGCTGGATGCATGCTACAAAATCAATTTATGGGTAAAGTCCCATTTTATAGACTTGAACAGCAATTTAAGTTTCAACTTTAGTTCAGTACAGAGTGATTGTTGCATTATTATATTTAAGCTTGTGCTTAATAAACATTTAAGAATTGCTCTCTCAAAGTTACTTTCTTCACATCATTCTCACCTGCTCTCAAAATCATTTCTTTGTCTTTTCATTTTTTCTTCCAAACCAGTGACAATTAGATCTAACTGTTTTGTTTGATTTAGTAATGTAACAATTGACAGTTTTTCAGAGTAAAGCGTCCCTTCCGCTTCCTTTAAGCGTGACACAATCTTCGAAATCATGCTGTTGCTTGCTTCAATATTGTCCATAATAGCTGACCATGAGCTATTCTGTTCTTGGAAGTTGGGAGCTTCAATTCCTGTATGTCCGAGCTCATTTTGAAGTTTTATAATCTCCTTTTGCAAGGAGTAATTTGCTACTTCTACTGATTTCACTCTGGATTCCAACAGTTTTGTACTTTTTCTGTTATCGGGTAGAGACTCTGCCTGAAGGGGAGGCAGCTCATTCTTGGCATGGGCATTGCGCCCTTGTTTAGCTCCGTAATTCTGTTCCTCTCTGTTTGGATTTGACATGCAGATATTAGGGAGGACAACCTGAGGAATATCTTCATCAGACAATCTAAAAAGATATTTAAAAGTCACCTTAAAAGGCAGTTGCTTATAATCTCTTAAACGTTTTGAAAGGAGGCACAAAATTGTATTTACTGCTTACTACACATGAATTAATAAATGGTTGTTGTGAATGCTTTTCTATTAACTTGTGAATGCATTCCAATGAAAGTGTAAATTAAATGTGCTCTATTCCAATTTAAATAAAATAAACTCACAATTCTAGCTGTAGTTGTATTATGAAAAGCATGTATTTTTTATTATGGCAATCTATGTTTCACAGTAAAGTTTCTTCTAAACTCATTACAGTATAAAACATTATGAGGGCAAATTAGGCAGCACAGCGATGAGGCTGCTAAAGCTGCTACCTAACAACTCCAGAGAACTGGGCTCAATCCTGACCACAGTTGCACCTGTGTGAAATTCACATTTTCCTGTGAAAACACATAGTTCTCACCAAGTACTCAGGTCTCCTCCCACGTCCCAATGTTGTCTTCATAAATTAGCTGACCAATATAAATTTTCCCTTAATATTGTTAAGTGACAAAATAGGAGAATAATTTGCAATGGTAAGGGAAATAAGGGAAAGGGTTTTGGAGCTGATGCAGTTTCCTGAGTTATAAGAAGATAGTTAATATTTGAGACTATAATCAAGTTTACTAAAGCATTGTGATCTTAACATTAAATGAAACCAATGATCAACGTGTGAGAAAAATGCTGAACATGAAAATACAGCTTCTAATGCAAATAATTTAGTTTCTTTACTATTAAGATGCAAGGATTGTATTATACATTGGTTGTATTATTTTCAGAAAATGCTTTCTCATCTTGCAATCTCCCTCATTTATATTTCAACTACTAAAATACAAAGTTTGCATGCATAAATTTCATCACATCTATTGTTTCTAATCCCATGCACTATTCATCAGTTAAGAGGTTTAACCAATTTAACTAAACTCCTGATCAACACTGACTGGAAGAAATGCAACTGAACCACTACTTCTGAAAGTCTGTAAGGACTTTTCGGAGCCCTGAAAGAAGAAGAAAGTTGAAGGATAGGTGTTGCACCTCGTGCACTTTCTGGGAAGTGGTTGGCCAAGATGGAAAAGCAGAAAGTCAGAAAGGCATCAGCTCCTTTGTAATGCTGAAGAGGCAGACGAGAGCTCGGTACGGCGCAACGCCGTTTACTGCAGCAAGTGGTGCATTTGTCATCACTTGCCAGAGGGAAGTCGCTCATTGCCCTGGTGACCGGCTAATAGTGGGCTTCAAACTGTGCTAAGTGCTCTTGTTACACGAGCAGTACAGCCAGTTTACCTGCTGCCACTCCTTCCAGATCTCACCTCCGTCTGCCCGGCGTCACAATAGATCTCGAGAGGCTTGCGGATTTGCGAGAGCACGCCCCCAGGCGGCCTGTCCAAGCAGCTGCAAGTGACGGCGTCGATCACAGCGCTTCGGAGCGGCGTGCTTGCAAATCAAATGACTGCAAATCAAATGACTGCAAATCTCATTTCCTTTAAAAAAAACTTTTAGGTTTTGTTTCCACCATATTCTCCTAAACCTTCGAGAAAATTATTTTTCTTCGGTTAGGTCTTTATCCCTTGGAATTTAGAAGATTGAGAGGAGATTTGATAGAAATATACAATATTATGAGGGGTATAGATAGGGTAAATGCATGCAGGCTTTTTTTCCACTGAGGTTGGGTAGGACATCTATAGGTCATGGGTTAAGGGTGAAAGGTAAGAAGTTTCAAGGGAACATGAGGGGAAACTTCTTCACTCAGAGGGTTGTGAGAACATCCAATAAGCTGCCAGCACAATTTCAACATTTAAGTGAAGATTGGATAGGTACATGAAGGGCTATGGTCCTGGTGCAAGTCAATGGGAGTAGGCAGTTTAAATAGTTCAGTATGGACGAGAAGGACCGAAGGGCCTGTTTCCGTGCTGTACTTTTCTATGTCTCTGTGAAGTTAGAATGTCATTTCATTATGTTTTTCAACTAGTTTTCTCGTTATTTGTTCATTTGTGCACTTGCAAGACTACTATTTGTTACCATGTCATTACTCTTGCATTACTCACTGCTGAAGGCATAAACAATTTTGAATCCATTGTGTTGCTGTGGGCCTGGAGACACATGTATCCAGATTGAAGAATTAGAAAAGAACACCAAGTTATTGGCTTTACCACTAATCTGTTGATCTACACACACATACACTCACAGTGGATTCTGGTTAACTGGGCCATCAGCAATCAGTACAGCCACTTATTTGGGACAACTCTTAAAGAATGAAAAGTTATTTAGAAAGTAGCTGGGATTCCCTTTGTTTATCTGGGATGCTATGCTACGTAATTGGAGCAGGTGACCATTGCCAGTTTCTAACTAACATCAGTTGTCTGTGATTTTAAAAAGCAGTGTTTCGTTCACTGTGGTTTCAAGCATTCAGGCTGGGAGTGAAAATAAAACTATTTCAGTACTTCAACATTTAGAAGCTACAAAGAGTTTGAAGGTATTAACAATCATCTTGAATGTTATAATGAAAATAAAGATTTGGAGGATGAAATCATCAAAACCATTGCATGAAGGCAGTCCATTATCTACACTAGGTTCCTACGCTGATTTGTTCATTTACAGTCAATCAAAAGAATACGGCCACAAACATCTGATGAATTCTTCTGTTGATAATTATTAAATAATGTGCAGTTTTCTAGTACTGTAGTAGTCTTCATAGTGTTCTATTTGTTCTGTACTTCATTTAAATATATAACTTGTCCATCAGCAAAATGATAGTCTATCTTTTTTTAAATACTTTTCATTATTTCAATGAAATTTCAGCTAATTGAGGCAGGATGGAATACGCAGTTGTGATTCTTGATCAAACTCCAATCATGGATTGTAAAATTTCAAACTGTAAAGGATTTAGTCAACTGTCCCAACTCAGACTTAAAAACAAACACATGAACACAAAAGAATAGATCAAGAACTTAAACATTTATTTGTACATGAAACAAAATTCACATACACCCTGAAATTCATGAGCACAAAGATACATTAAAACTTGACAGAAAATACTTAAATAGAACCTAATGACTAATGTACGTTAATGCTTCACTCATACGACCATCAAAATAATAACGGTTTAGATGTTTATACAGCAGAATAAGATTAAAATGTAAGTAAAATACAAGTCACTATAAAAGGAAGAGCACTGATTAGTTATAAAAGATCTAAGTTTGCAAAACATTTTGGTGGTTAGTATAACACTTTTTTGCTTGTGTCCATTGTGTTGCTATCATTTATTATTTTATCAATTCTGTGACATAGCAAGTTAATTTTATTTAATCTTGTGTTAAGTGAGGTGCACATATCAAGTTTGCTACAGCAAAAATTGCTTCAGATCAACATGATCACAGCTAAACCCAAAATTTTACCACTCATTTTACCACTGCACAATTACATCTTCTACTACAGAATTCGGTCAAAATCCTTTAAAAAATTCACTCTAGAAAATTCATTTGTCATTCCCTTGCACTTTTAACAGCTTTTGATTTAAGAGTTTTATGAACTACAAAGTTGTATAATAGAAGTGAAGATGTAATGATTAAAATTGTAAATATAAATAAAACACAATAAACAAAACTGAAAAACTTACATTGTGCTCAGGGTGAAGAGTGGCTTTACGTAAACACAATACACTTTCCAGTGGCCATCCATACCTGTGACAAATCTCTCAGAATTTAGATTACGATCTGCTCCCATCTGATCAGCAAAGCTGTGGAAGATTCTTGGTAGGCTATTGTCTTTAGTAGCTGCAGTGCAATTCCAGCTTGGTCCAAGTATGTCTTTTTTTAGATTCTGCTGTTCATTTTTAGACTGCCCTACATATTCATGGCTGGAAAAACAGGTACACCTACGTGGGGTGATACACTAGAACTTACAGCATAGAGTTATGCAAGAATATAACTGCATACATAGAACTCTCATTTAGCTGTCCTTTAGCAAGGTGCGCTTACAAGATAATTCCGTTCTGTTGGCCATACTTCACAGATACCTCTGTAGCTGGGAAGCAAGTGGAAACCATCTTCGCACCTAAGCATGGAGAGCCAGCTGTTATTTAAGTAGTTGTTCGTCACCACCTCTTACTTGACTAAGTAGCAGCAAAAATTTATGAAATTAAGACAAACTCCCAAGACAAAAGTTCCAATTCCACTATTCATACAGGAGATCCATTATACATGTATTGTGCATACTTAATTCCCAAGTCCTAAAGTTCACAATGATCCAGAAAGAACAGCAGGAAACTGTGCAAGGCAAACATTTGTTCTAGTTAAAAATATACAACAGTGCAATTTTATGTTATAACATTACAGTGCAAATGATCAATTCTGGCACACTATGGTAGGCCTCCAGAAAATATCCTGGTGCGTGAGGCTCCATTCACATGAAGTGCAAAAGAATGGTGGCTGCATAAAAATGTTTTAACTAGAATTTTTCAAAAGTTAAAATTCCAGTAGGTCAGAGTCTCTGAAGAAATGCATGCCATGAAATCACGTTTGTGCCATTTCAAGTTCCTCCAGTTGTCCTTTATGCAAACGATATCTTGCAAGATCTTTTCTGGTAACAATTCCAATTACCTGCATGCAAAAATATTTTTCAAATCAATTTTGGCATAATATCAGCTAATTAATAAAAACTTCTGATAAAGCTTGGTTTGAATTATAGACAGCATTTTTCTGGAAGATATTTTAGAAAATTCTGTTACAACACCATTTCCTTAATATTAAATTGTAATTTTCTTTGGCTAGTAAAATTGACATCAGGATTTAGATGTTGTCTAAATGCTGGTCTCTTACATGAACATTTTTTTTTAAATGTCTTCCTACAACTTATTTCCTAATTAATGGGCAAACAGAATGCAACAATATTTTCCTCAAATCTTAATTGCTTAAGAAATGTGTATGTTGGAAAAAATATTTGAATAGACATACAATTAACAAATAAGTTCATTATTTCACAGATGACACACTAAAACAACTTAAACAAGCAATGCATTAAGACTTATCTAAATCTGCAAGTTATATTTTTTCATGCTGGGTGGCAAACTGTGATTTCAAATTAAAATAAAAGATCAATTCATCTGTGGAGATCTTCAATGGGAACTTCCAAAAGCCATTGGGAGGATTTGTTTGAGATCCTTGCACTGTGGGAAGATTTACTATGTCATAAGGGAAATGATCTATGAAGGCCAGAATGAGCCTTGCCCACAAAAGTAGTAAATGTAACTGACAGGTGACTCAAGAGACTGCACATGCAAGAATCTGGTGCAACAGAAGCGGTGCGAGGAACTCAGCAGCGTCCGCGGAGAGTAATATAGTCAATGCTCTAGTTCAAGGTCCTTCACCTGGAGAAGGGGAGATAGTCAGTGTAAAAAGGAGGAAGGAAGGAATAGACCGAGAACCAGCAGGTGATAGGTGGACACCAATGAGGAGCTGATAGGCAGATCAGAGCAGGAATGATGGAAAACTATTAAAAAGAGGATGGTGGGGCATGGAACATAGGGAGGGAGGTAACTAAGGGAACCAGTGGGAAAAGTGCATGGATAATGGACTAATGGAGGGGGAAAAGGTGATGGAGGGAAACACAAAGTAATGGGGCCATTTGGATCAGAGAGAGAGAGAAATAGAAAATAAAAGGAAAACTAGGGGTAAAAGGATAGATAGGAATGTTTACTGGAAGCTTGAGCATTCAATGTTCAGTTTGGAAACTGCCCAGGCAGAATATAGGCATTGCTTTTCTATTTTATGTTTGGCTGTAACCTGACAGTGGAGGAGGCCACGATAGACCAATATAACTGACAGCCAGTTGCATTTTAAGCCTAGATATTGTCTGAATCATCAAATATTTAAGTGAATGTTTGAACCAATGAGATTCAAGAAGTTTTTGAAAACTTAAAAATTGAAACCCTTCTCCATCAAAAATACATCACATGCATTTAAAATTACTTTAGTACTTTCAAAACCTGCATAATGAAACAATTAGAGATTTTAAATGTATTTGGCAAATTAATAACCACATTTTTAAATTGCATTTAAATATTTTTAAATTACATTGAAGTATATTTAAGGTAGCCTCTATCATTTTCTCCCTTCCATTCAAATCAGTGGAAAAAGACCCATCACATCTTCTTTGATTGCACACAAAATTTTAGGATGCTTGCCGAAGTTGCTTATCTCACTTTACAGGTTTTTAGGGTAGTAACACTGCATACTACCTGCTACCAATTCATTCACAGCACCCGTGTTCTACATTCACACAGAATGGAAGAAATCCCATTGTTGTGAATGAAAATGTTAATGGTCTATCCCACAAAATCCAGGTCAATAATTTGCTATTATACTCTCATTATTGCTTCCTCAACCTGATTAATGTTTGTGTTCAAGTCACTGCATTTAAAAAACTTCTCTCCCTTGAAAGCTCTTTCTGCATCTAATCATTAAGATGTTTTAAAAATCTTCCTCCGTTCACATAAATGTAAAGGCAGGATTTAGCTATATATCTCTTCAAGCACATCCCACAATCAGTATCCTGGCTGAGTTGATCACGGCCTCAACTCCATTTACTGCCTATATCCATTACCATAATTAATATAAAATTCTACAATCCCTAGCTTGAATACATTCAATAACTCAACTTCCACTGCTCTCTGGTGTACAGATTTTGAAAGGTTCACATTTGTGTTAAGTGGATTATTCCTTTTTGTAAACATTTGTCCATCACAATCTTGTATGTTTTACTAAGTTCACTTCCCATTCTTCTGAATTCCAACAATCAAGGACCCATTTTGCTCAATCATTCTTTGTAGGATAATCCCTTCACTTCAGTATCTCCCTCTTTAAATAAGGAAACCAAAATTATATGCAGTATTCCAAGTGTAGATTCAACAACACTATACATTTCTGACAATACTTCCCTACTTTTGAATTCAATTCCCTTTGCAATTAAGACCAATATACCATTCAACCTCCTAATTAATTACTGGACCTGCACACCAGCTTTACGCAGGTGACAGAGAAGGGACGTGCTCAGACCGATGGTTTGAGATGTGTCTATTTTAATGCAAGAAGTGTCATGAATAAAGCAGATGAGATCAGCACTTGGAACAATGATGCTGTGGCCATTACAAAGACTTGGATGGCAGGAATGGCTACTTCAAGTGCCAGGCTTTAGATGTTTCAGAAAGGACAGGGAGGGAGCAAAAGAAACATAGAAAGTAGGTGCAGGAGTAGGCCATTCGGCCCTTTGAGCCTGCACCATCATTCAGTATGATCATGGCTGATCATCCAACTCAGAACCCTGTACCTGCTTTCTCTCCATACCCCCGATCCCTTTAGCCACAAGGGCCATATCTAAATTGCTCTTAAATATAGCCAATGAACTGGCCTCAACTGTTTCCTGTGGCAGAGAATTCCACAGATTCACCACTCTCTGTGTGAAGAAGTTTTTCCTCATCTCAGTCTTAAAAGGCTTCCCCTTTATCCTTAAACTGTGACCCCTCGTTCTGGACTTCCCCAACATTGGAAGCAATCTTCCTGCATCTAGCCCGTCCAATCCCTTTAGAATTTTATACATTTCAATAAGATCCCCCCTCAATCTTCTAAATTCCAGTGAGTATAAGCCTAGTCGATCCAGTCTTTCTTCATATGAAAGTCCTGCCATCCCAGGAATCAATCTGGTGAACCTTCTCTGTACTCCTTCTATGGCAAGAATGTCTTTCCTCAGATTAGGGGACCAAAACTGCACACAATATTCTAGGTGCGGTCTCACCAAGGCCTTGTACAACTGCAGTAGAACCTCCCGGCTCCTGTACTCAAATCCTTTTGCTATGAATGCCAACATACCATTTGCCTTTTTCACCGCCTGCTGTACCTGTATGCCCACCTTCATTGACTGGTGTACAATGTCACCCAGGTCTTGTTGCACCTCCCCTTTTCCTAATCGGCCACCATTCAGATAATAATCTGTTTTCCTGTTCTTGCAACCAAAGTGGATAACCTCACATTTATCCACATTAAATTGCATCTGCCATCAATCTGCCCACTCACCTAACCTATCCAAGTCACCCTGCATCCTCTTAGCATCCTCCTCACAGTTAACACCGCCGCCCAGCTTCGTGTCATCCGCAAACTTGGAGATGCTGTATTTAATTCCCTCGTCTAAATCATTAATATATATTGTAAACAACTGGGGTCCCAGCACTGAGCCTTGTGGTACCCCACCAGTCACTGCCTACCATTCTGAAAAGGTCCCATTTACTCCCACTCTTTGCTTCCTGTCTACCAACCAATTCTGTATCCACATCAATACCATACCCCCAATGCCGTGTGCTTCAAGTTTGCACACTAATCTCCTGTGTGGGACCTTGTCAAAAGCCTTTTGAAAATCTAAATATACCACATCCACTGGCTCTCCCCTATCCACTCTACTAGTTACATCTTCAAAAAATTCTATAAGATTCGTCAGACATGATTTTCCGTTCAAAAATCCATGCTGACTTTGTCCAATGATTTCACCTCTTTCCAAATGTGCTGTTATCACATCTTTGATAACCGACACTAGCATTTTCCCCACCACTGATGTCAGACTAACCGGTCTATGATTCCCCGATTTTTCTCTTCCTCCTTTTTTAAAAAGTGGGGTTACATTAGCCACCCTCCAATCCTCAGGAACTAATCCAGAATCTAAGGAGTTTTGAAAAATTATCACTAATGCATCCACTATTTCTTGGGCCACTTCCTTAAGCACTCTAGGATGCCATCTGGCCCTGGGGATTTATCTGCCTTTAATCCCTTCAATTTACCCAACACCACTTCCCTACTAACATGGATTTCCCTCAGTTCCTCCATCTCACTAGACCCTCGGTCCCCTACTATTTCCGGAAGATTATTTATGTCCTGCTTAGTGAAGACAGAACCAAAGTAGTTATTCAATTGGTCTATCATGTCCTTGTTCCCCATGATCAATTCACCTGTTTCTGACTGTAAAGGACCTACATTTGTCTTGACCAATCTTGTTCTTTTCACGTATCTATAAAAGCTTTTACAGTCAGTTTTTATGTTCCCTGCCAGCTTTCTGTCATAATCTTTTTTTTTCCTTTCCTAATTAAGCTCTTTGTCCTCCTCTGCTGGACTCTGAATTTCTCCCAGTCCTCAGGTGTGCCACTTTTTCAGGCTAATT
This sequence comes from Hypanus sabinus, assembly GCF_030144855.1. Taxonomy (NCBI): domain Eukaryota; kingdom Metazoa; phylum Chordata; class Chondrichthyes; order Myliobatiformes; family Dasyatidae; genus Hypanus; species Hypanus sabinus. The sequence continues at coordinate 31,613,392 of NC_082714.1, forward strand.
TATATGTTTCTTCTTTGGACTTAATACTATCCCTAATTTCCCTTGTCAGCCACGGGTGCACTACCTTCCCTGGTTTATTCTTTTGCCAAACTGGGATGAACAATTGTTGTAGTTCATCCATGCAATCTTTAAATGCTTGCCATTGCATATCCACCGTCAACCTCAAAAGAGGTGGGGTGTGGCACTGTTGATCAGAGATAGTGTCACAGCTGCAGAAAAGGAAGAAGTCATAGAGGGGTTGTCTGCAGTCTCTGTGAGTGGAAGTTAGGAATAGGAAGGGGTCAATAACTACTGGGTGTTTTTTTTATAGATGACCCAATAGTAACAGGGACATTGAGGAGCAGATAGGGAGACAGATTCTGGAAAGGAGTAATAATAACAGGATTGTTGTAGTGGGAGATTTTAATTTCCCAAATACTGATTGGCATCTCCCTACAGTGAGGGGTTTAAATGGGGTAGAGTTTGTTAGGTGTGTTCAGGAAGGTTTCTTGACACAATATGTAGATAAGCCTACAAGAGGAGAAGCTGTACTTGATCTGGTATTGGGAAATGAACCTGGTCAGGTGTCAGATCTCTCAACGGGAGAGCATTTTGGAGATAATGATCACAATTTTATCTCCTTTACTATAGCATTGGAGAGGGAGAGGCACAGACAAGTTAGGAAAACATTTAATTGCATTAAGGGGAAATATGAGGGTATCAGGCAGGAACTTGGAAGCATAAATTGGAAACAGATGTTCTCAGGGAAATGTACAGAAGAAATGTGGTACGTGTTCAGGGGATAATTGCGCGGAGTTCTGCATAGGTACGTTCCAATGAGACATGGAAAGAACGATAAGGTACAGGAACCTAAGTCTACAAAGGTTGTTGTAAATCTCGTCAAGAAGAAGAGTTTACGAAAGGTTCAAAAGACTAGGTAATGATAGAGAGCTAGATGATTATAAGGCTAGCAGAAAGGAGTTTAAGAATCAAATTAGGAGAGCCAGAAGGGGCCATAAGGCGGCCTTGGCAAGCAGGACTAAGGAAAACCCCAAGGCTTTCTACAAGCATGTGTAGAGCAAGAGGATAAGACGTAAGAGAATAGGACCAATCAAGTGTGACATTGGAAATGTGTGTACGGAATCAAAGGAGATAGCAGAGGCACTTAATGAATACTTTGCTTCAGTATTCACTACAGAAAAGAATCAAATAGGTCAAATATGATGTCAGAATATAGCATTAATGGTAAGACTCTTGGCAGTGTGGAGGATCAGAGGAATCTTGGGGGTCTGAGTCCATAGGACACTCAAAGCTGCTACGCAGGTTGACTCTGTTTAAGAAGGCATACAGTGCATTGGCCTTCGTCAATCGTGGGATTGAGCTTAAGAGCTGAAAGGTAATATTGCAGCTATATAGGACCCTGGTCAGACCCCACTTGGAGAACTGTGTTCAATTTGGTCGCCTCACTACAGGAAGCACGTGGAAACCATAGAAAAGGTGCAGAGAAGATTTACAAGGATGACGCCTGGATTGGGGAGTATGCTTTATGAGAAGAGGTTGAGTGATCTCAGCCTTTTCTCCTTGGAGCGACGGAGGATGAGAGGTGACCTGATAGAAGTATACAAGATAATAGAAGGCATTGATCATGTGGATAGTCAAAGCCTTTTCCCCAGGTCTGAAATGGTTAGCATGAGAGGGCATAGTTTAAAGGTGCTTGGAAGTAGGTACAGAAGAGATGTCAGGGATAAGTGTTTTTTTTTAATGCAGAGAGTGGTGTGTGCGTGGAATGGGATACAGGTGGCGGAAACAATAGGGTCTTTTAAGAGACTCCTGGATGGCTACATGGAGCTTAGAAAAATAGAGGGCTATGGGTAAAGCCTAGGTAGTTCTAAGGTAGGGACATGTTCAGCACAACTTTGTGGGCTGAAAGGCCTGTATTGTGCTGTAGGTTTTCTATGTTTCTGTTTCTAAGATTGTTTCAGATTTCTCTGTAAGGCAGCATCATGTAATCTCTCCATTTAAAGTGTATACCTTTCAGTTCCTTCAACCAAAGTGGATAGCCTCTGATTTTCAACATTATACCAGCTCAATATTCCCTTCTGCCTGTCATTCTGTTCATTATCTTCAACATATCTGGCTGCAATTCATTCAGTCCAAGTTATTAATGTAGAATTGTAGATGATCAATAAATGGAGCCTCAGCACCAGTTATGGAACCAAGATTACTCAAACCTCAGAAGTCGAGCTGCAGCATGCATCTAATTGCACACACTTCACAGCTGAACTCTCTGCATTTGACAGGATAATCCTTATACCCAAAATCCACAAGTCAATGGTCTGCCACCAACCTGCCTCTTATGCCAAACTGCACTCCAACAATGAACCAAGAAAACAGTGATCACTTTCCTCAATAATTGGGATAATTTGGGAGGGATCATTGACACTGGTTTGTATATCCTCCTTGTAAATTTGGAAGATTTCATTATTTGGGAAGCATCTCCCAGTAAAGACAGATAAAAATGGTGTAATTTACAAACACTTTAAATCTCCAAGAAAGCTCACCAAACCAAATGGAAGAAAATCATCCTTAATCCCAAGAAAAAAATTATTTGCCAATCTGAAAATACATTATTTGAACTTTGTTTTCAGTAAATTGGCCTGTTATGAGATGGATTTTTAGAGCAGCTTGTGCTTGAGCTTACTTGGGAAAAGGCCACCTTAGATTGGGTGTTGTGTAATAACCCAGATCTTATTAAGGAGCTTAATGTAAAGGAATCCTCAGGAGGCAGTGATCATAATACAATTGAATCCATACCGCATTTTGAGAGGGGAAAGTTTAAGTCACATGTATCAGTATCACAACGGAATAAAGGGAATTACCGAGGTATGAGAGAGGAACTTGCCCAGGTGGATTGGAGGAGGATACTGGCAGGGATGCCGGCAGAGCAGAGATGGCTGAAGAATATGGGAATGACAGATATGTCCCACAGAGGAAGAAGTTCTCAAAAGGCAGGGGTAAGTAACCGTGGCTGACAAGGGAAGTTAAGGACTGCATAAAAACCAAGGAAAGGGCATATAAGTTAGGAAAAGTGAGTGGGAAGCTGGATGACTGGGAAGCTTTTAAAATCCAACAAAAGGCAACTAAGAAAAGCTTTAAGGAGGAAAAGGATTATACTATTGGCTAGTTTGCCCTCATATTTAAAGCATAATATCAGACGTTTTTTCAGATGAGTAGAAGGGAGATGACAGTTGATATTGGACCACTGGAAAATCATGCTGGTGAGGCAGTAATTGGGCACAAAGAAATGGCAAATGATCTTAATGGGTACTTTGCATCTGTCTTCATTGTGGAAGACACTAGCAGTGTGCTAGAAGTCCATGAGTGTCAGGGAGCAGGAGTGACTGCACTGCTATTACGAAGGAGGAAGTACGAGGCAAACTCAAAGGTCTTAAGGTGGATAAGTCACCTGGACCAGATGGACTACATCCCAGAGTCCTTGAAGAGATCGCTGAAGAGATAACAGATGCATCAGTCATGATCTTTTAAGAATCACCTATTCTGGAATGGCCCAGGGGACTGGAGGATTGCAAATATCACTCCACTCTTTAAGAAGGGAGGAAGGCAAAAGAAAAGAAATTATAGACCAGTTAGCCTAACCTCAGTGGCTGGGAAAGTGTTGGGAGTCCATTATTAAGCATGAAGTTTTGGAGTATTTGGAGATTAATGATAAAATAAGTCAAAGTCAGCATGGCTTCTGTAAAGGGTGATCTTGCCTGGCAAATCTGTTAGAGTTCTTTAAGGAAGTTACAGGCAGGATAGACAAAGGAGAGGCAGTGGATGTCACTTATTTGGATTGTCAAAAGGCATTTGATAAGGTGACACACGTGAGGATACTTAACAAGATAAAATCCTATGGTGATACAGAAAAGACATATGGATGAGGAATGCCTGACAGGCAGGAGACAGCGAGTGGGAATAAAGAGGGCCATTTCTGGTTGGCTGCCAGGGCTGGTGGTGTTCCTCAGAGCTATTAGGACCACTACTTTTCACATGGCTTGTCAATGATTTAGATAATGGAAGTGATGGCTTTGTGGCAAAGTTTGAAGATGATACGAAGACAGGTGGAGAGGTAGGTAGTGCTGAGGAAGCAATGCGATTGCAGCAGGACTTAGACAAATTGGAAGAATGGGCAAAGACGTGGCAGATGGAATAGTGCTGGGAAATGTATAATGCATTTTGGTAAAAGAAATGATAGTGCGGACTATAATCTAAATGGGGAGAATGTTCAATTATCATAGGTGCAGAGGGTCTTAGGAATCCTCATGCAAGACTCCCAGAAGGTTAATTTACAGTTTGAGTCCGTGGTAAAGGCAGCAAATGCAACATTGGCATTTCTTTTAAGGGGAATAGAATATAAAAGCAAGGAGATAATGCTGAGCCTTTATAAGACACTAGTCAGGACACACTTGGAATATTGCCAACTGTTTTGGACCCCATATCTCAGAAAGGATGTGTTGTCATTGGAGAGTCCAGAGGAAGTTCACAAGGATGATTCTGGGAATGAAGGGGTTAACATAAGCGTTTGTCATCTTGGCGCCTGTACTCACTGGAATTTAGAAGAATTCGGGGGGGATTTCATTGAAACCTACCAAATGTTGAAAGGACGAGATAGGGTGGATGTGGAGAGGATGTTTCCTATGGTGGGGGTATCCAGAACGAGGGCACAGCCTCAAAATTGAGGGGCAACCCTTTACAACAGAGGTAAGGAGTAATTATTTTAACCAGCGAGTAATAAATCTGTGGATGCTCTGTCACAGACAGTGGTGGTGGCCAATTCCGTGCGTATATTTAAGGCAGAAGTTGATCGTTTCTTGATTGGTCAGGCATCAAAGGTAAACAGGGTTGAGTGGGATTCAGGATCAGCCATGATGGAATGGCGGAGCAGACTGAATGACCTAATTCTGCTCCTACGTCTAATGGTCTTAACTCGGTTCTCTTCCTTTGAGTTAACTCATAATACAACTTTAAAAGTACATTTTTCCAAGTATTTTCAGCAGAAGTTTGTCAAAATATTACTATACACAATACTCCATTTAACATTTTTTCCAATATAATTTAAACCACTCACCCCGTTGGATCCATCACATATAACCAAGTGTCTCAAACCAAGAGCACGAAACAATCTGAAGACTCTAGGTAGAGATGCCTCCTTTAAAAAAAAACAAACATTGGATTTAAACTTGTAAACCAATTGTTTTACTGTTGAATATTGAGTTTCTTTGTTGACTTCCTAACCCAATGTGAACAAGATGAATTTGAATCATTCATAAACTGATACAATGGACACACGTCTACATGTTGGGGATGATCTGTTATTGTCCTGTGTTCACTAGACTCTCTTTCCAGCAAGTCCTGAGGCACAGCCTTCTGCTGAAAGATGACCAGACAGCACATCAGAGAAGCTGCCTTAAAAGTACAACACAGATAGCCGTGAGCATTTCCTAATGGCAGTTATCAGACTAAGTGGTCTATAATGTCTCAATTTCTTGTAAAAAAAAGAAGTGTTATATTTCTAGTCTGCTGGGATTCCAGAATTAAAGGTGTTTTGGAAGGCCACTAACCAAGTACCCACCATTTTAGCAAACACTTCTTTTATGACCTTAAGATTTAGGTCATTAAGTTCAAGGATATCTTTAGTCCTATTAGTTTACTTTTCCCATAATGACAATTGCTCTAATTTCTTTAGCCACCCAATCCCCATTATTTCTGCTCTGCAATATTCTGATATCATTGGGATGTTATCTTTATTTCGTTAAGCACATACAAAACAAAAGCGAAGTTTCTGCCATTTTCATATTTCCCCATTATGAATTTTCCAGGGAACAACAAATGGTTTAGTTTCTGGAGACAGAGTCTGCAGATGCTGCGGTCAGGAACAAGAAGCAAACTGCCAGATTCAGCTCCAGCAGCGTTTGTGGAGGCAAAAGGATGGTCAATGCTTCAGGTAGAGACCCTGCACCTTCATTGTTAGTGTAGAGGGATGATAGCCAAATATAGAAATGAGAGGGAGTGCTGAGACAGAGGCTGGTAGGCGACAGATAAAATTAGATAAGGGAACATGATGAGCAGATGTAGCCAGGTAGGGTGAAGGGAGAAAGAAGGGTGAAAGAATTTTAATGGGCATTTAAAATTCTTATAACTAAAGGGAATAGCCAGCATGGTGCAGTGGCATCAGCACCAGACTTCAAGGAGAGTGGTCCCAGGTTCGAATCTATCCGTCTCCTTGCATCCTTTCCATCTGTGCTGAGTTGAGCAATGAACTAGCAACTTGGCCTCATAAAAAACTCAATGCGCCAGAAGGTGCAAAGAGGAATAATATAAAAATAGGAATACAGTGCACAAAACAAATAACCAAACTTTTCAAGTGTACGGAGTCAGCTATGAATAAATATCATTTCCATAAACCAGATATTAATAAGTTTACTTTAACAAAATTGCAATACCATCCATCCACCATCCAGCCCAGGATCTTAAGGCACAAACTAACGGAGATGGGAGTAGACTCACACATGGTGGCTTGGATAACAGACTACTTGACAGACAGACCTCAGTATGTGCGGCTGGGAGACTGTAGGTCTGACACGGTGGTCAGCAGCACAGGAGCACCGCAGGGGACCGTGCTCTCTCCGGTCCTGTTCACCCTGTACACATCAGACTTCCAATATAACTCGGGGTCCTGCCATGTGCAGAAGTTTGCTGATGACACGGCCATAGTGGGGTGTGTCAGCAATGGTCAGGAGGAAGAGTATAGGAAACTGATACAGGACTTTGTGATATGGTGCAACTCAAACTACCTGCGTCTCAATATCACCAAGACCAAGGAGATGGTGGTGGACTTTAGGAGATCTAAGCCTCATATGGAGCCAGTGATCATAATGGAGAATGTGTGGAGCAGGTTAAGACCTACAAGTATCTGGGAGTGCAGTTAGACGAGAAGCTAGACTGGACTGCCAACACAGATGCCCTGTGCAGGAAAGCACAGAGTCGACTGTACTTCCTCAGAAGGCTGGCGTCATTCAATGTTTGTAGTGAGATGCTGAAGATGTTCTATCGGTCAGTTGTGGAGAGCGCCCTCTTCTTTGCGGTGGCATGCTGGGGAGGCAACATTAAGAAGAGGGACGCCTCACGTCTTAATAAGCTGGTAAGGAAGGCGGGCTCTGTCATGGGCACAGAACTGGAGAGTATGACATCAGTGGCAGAGCGGAGGGCGCTGAGTAGGCTACGGTCAATCATGGAAAACCGTGAACATCCAGAGACAGAGAAGCAGCTTCAGCGGCAGGTTGCTGTCAATGCAATGCTCCTCAGACAGGATGAAGAGATCATTACTCCCCAACGCCATTCGGCTCTACAATTCAACCACCGGGGCAAGACATGTTAAAGTGCTGGGGTTAGGACTGAGCTTAAGTTACCACTCAATGCACTTTAGTAAACTATTTAAGAACTTTTTAAAAGCTATTTATTAATGCTTTTTGGGAGGGTGATTTTAGATGCATATTTATACTGAGTTAAATACTGTATGTAATTAGTTTTGCTACATTAAGTATATGGGACACTGGAAAAATGTTGAATTTCCCCTTGGGGATGAATAAAGTATCTATCTATCTATCTAATTAATGATCATGTAAGAAAATATGAACCCCCAATAAAACCCATGCTTATGTTTTATGTAAAAGTATAAAGCTGTGTAAAATCAACTTATTTTTTCTGTGAATGTAATTGTTACATGCAGCGACTTAAAATAACTTATTAAACCTAGACAAAAATTCACACAGCACATTGTAAAAAAAAGAATTATTAAAAAACTGATCTGAAAGATCAACTGGACAATACAAATGTAAGATTGCAGCTTAAGATTCATTACCCCAGGCACACTATATGGGGTTGGGTTCATGAATTCTGTTAAGTCCATTGTACAATGTCGCTCATCCTCGGATACGTGAATAGACTGGATAGGAGGGAACCTTGGGTATGCATCTCTGAAATCCTTAAGCTGAAGCTTCCTTTGTGTCAAGTTTGAGTTTGCTCTTTCCACAAACACCTGAAAAAAGCAAAAATAAAACCGAAGTAAAAGCTTTAGCCATAATTGTTATCTCCAGAACTATAGGCATTATCTTTATTAAAAGAAAGAATAAATAAATCAAATTAAAATCAAGTTAGATCAAGTTTCATCTTTCATAAACAATACCTTAGGAACAGTGTGAATTTATTTCTTGAGAAATTTAGATTAAAAAATACTCAATTTATGCCAAAACATCACTGAACACAATATTCTTCCTTTCCACTACCTCCCAGTTCCACCTGCTAATATTTTACTTAATTCAGGCATGGCACTATGTTTTTTTTTAGTTCTAGAATACACCTTCTGGTGCTACTTGGACATGTCTTCAGTGATGAACCCAGGGTCATAGAATGTTTCGGGTCTTTAATGATCAGACACCCTTGCCCGGGCGACCCAGCCAGGGGTGATCAGCGGCCGACTTGTGTCCAAGTGGCGCACTAATCCATGGATCCCCCCCTCCGGATCCACAGCCACCACAAGGCCTTTTCAGCAGCTTCCAGCACACTCACTTTTACATACAAGCTCTCTTCCTTCTACCAGAAAACGCTTCTTGAGGTTACACTTACTTTGAATGGACATGTTTACACCCCCAACTTCTGGAACAGCAGACCCAAAGTCATAAGTTAGGATTTGTGGTTTCAGAAGCATACACAAATCAATGCAAGCTCCATATCCATCCTTTTCAAAAACTACATACTGGTGTTCCTGCACTTTTTTATGCTACATCAGCCAAGTTTAGCAAGTAGCTCACCCATTTGTATCAGATGGCTTTAAGCAAGAAGTAGGCAAGGCTGCATTTAAGAGTATTGTGCTGTCTTGGTCACCCTGGTGTAGCAAAGATGTGATTCAGCTGGAAGAAATGCAGAGAAGATTTACGAGGATGTTATCAGCACTCAAAAGACTGGGTTGTTTGGGAGTAGTTGGGCAGGACAAGACTTTATTCTTTGGAGCATAAGAGATCTTGTAGAGGTGCATAGAAAAGGTGAATGCAATGTCTTTTTCACAGGTTTGGGAAATCAAGAACTTAAGGGCATAGGTTTAAGGTAAGAGGAAAAGATTTAATAGGAACCTGAGGGGCAATTTTTTTGCCACACAAAGGGGGGGTACGTATACAGAATGAGTTGCCAGAGGAAGTGGGTAAAGCAGGTACAACAACATTTAAAAGACACATGGAAAGGTAAAGTAGCTTTAATGGGCATCTTGGTCAGCATGCAAGAGAAGGTCTGAAGGCCTTGTTCCCATGCTATATGACTATGACGCGAATAATGAATTGTTGAAGTTGCTCAGACACTAAAACATGGCTGTTCAGATGCCTATTAAGCAATTTGCTGAATATTTTGCTAATACTTGGACAAGGGACTTTTCCCAGCACTACCTTTAAGAAAAAATGTAATTTAATCTCATAAGTGGTGAGTGTATTTTTCTCTGTTCATTACTGCTAATTTTTGAATTCAAATTAATCCATCCCAAGAACTTTTGTCTATCTAACACGTCAACACGATCCTCTAAGGGAGCAAATCTTTCACGGTCAAATAACAAATACTTGAAAAGAAAATTATTTTTTTAAATACATATACATTTTCATGGGATTGTGAAATAGAGTACAAAAAAAATGACATGTGAACTAGGAATAGCGACTCAGCTGTTGAGCAAATCAAGTTGCTTCATCCTAACATGAAATACCCCTAATTACATAACTTTCCTGGTTTCAAAATGACTGTTAAATGCCCAATTTACTTCACTCTAACATTTGAAATCAAGACAATAAACTGTACATTCAAGCTTAATCTGAAATTGAGTACTATATTGTACCAAAACTGTCACATATTTGAAATACCACAATTTAACAACTGACATATTATTCCATGTTTAACTCAGGTACACTTACAACAATACTTAATACTTAAAGGTGAATTACAGTCATAAAAACTCTGAAGGATAAGGCAAAAACAAATTAATATATTTCTAACATTTTGTTTTCACTTTTGATTGGTTGTATTTCCAATTTTACTCTTTTTGAAATAATACCTTATGTTTCAGGAGGACAATTAATTGCGATCGCAATATTAATCCGCATAATCTTCCAACGTTATCATATTCAGACTGAAAAGAGAAAGCATTTCATAAATAGTGAACACGAACAGCATTTCAAGATACTTTTTATTTTTACCATTTTGAGTGGTGTTTAAAAGAAGCAGTAAGAATATACTGTAGTTTATCACACATGCTGGGTCATGACAGTGTATTCCATTTCAGCAAAATGAAAGTAGGCCCAGGAAAATTATTAAACAACCAGCCTCATGGACAAAGCATTCAGGCTATGGGGTCACTACAGAATGAAGTAAATTGACAAGAGGATCAAAATACTGTTGCACTGGAAAAAAACGCTTGCTTAGGTACATCAGATTTTCCATATGAAGTATCTCAATTTCTCTGGATTTAATAAACAGGCATTTTGTGAATTGTTAAAAACTTGAAATGCAACATATCCAAGATAATTCAATTGCATGTAACATTACAAATGATCCTGCAAAATACTGAATGCCACCATGCAACAGGTTGCTGCATCTAGCCAAGAGGCCAATAGAAAACAATTTACTTTCATCATCGGGAGGACAAAAATGCAAAATGATTATTCTGGTCACTCCAGTCATAACCCCTGATTCTTTTGCATCACAAAGATCATCTGGATGTGAATTTATCATCAAAATAATGTGTAGTATCTGAATGAAAAGGATGTCATGTAGGGGATTGAAAGAGGGGAAACCAAAGCTGGCAATCTTGTGCATTTACAAGGGCTTAAAATAATCTGAAAGGAGGTAATTACATTTTTAATTACAGAGATGTGTTGATAACTACATACTAATTAAACAACTGAATGAATGATCTTAATAATAAATTTAGAAAAGCCTTTACTTGCTTAGGAATTGGAAATCCATTTCAATGTGAGAGATGACCATAATCTTTCTGTATATTTAATTTGCACATATTAAGACACCATAACTTTTATCTAGTTTTATAAATCTTAGATAGCTACATCATAATTACATTTTATTACATTCTAGCCACATTCAAAGTCATCACAATGTACCTTTTGCATTCCCTGTATAATTTATACAAAGCAAAATCTATATATTTTAATATTTACATACATTTTGATTCTCATCAACCACTGGAAAGCCATTATGATTAGTTGTTGTGTCACTGAGAATGTCCACGATGCGTCCAACCTTCTCAAATCGTTTGAAACAAGTTACTGGGTAACTCATCACTTCACTAAAATTGAATAATGCATTTAGTATTAAAATGTATTTTATTATTTTGCAATATAATTCACCTCATATACAAAATTGGAAATACAACAGTTTCCATTCTTATCCTTGAAATCAACACTAGTATGATTCTAGTATGCAATTATCTGGGGTATCAAGTAAATAAAAAAAATTTTAAAACAATCTAAAACCAAAATGAAAAAAAATTCAAAATTTTCTCTATTCTTAAGTATCTGGAGTAAAACTGACTCTTATGCATTAAACATAAAATCTGCATTTAACCCTAAATATGTACTTCACATTAAAAATAAAATAATATCATTAAGTATTATGGAGAATTAATGAGCCAATGCAACAAGCCCAAAAAGGAGCCTCACGTTGGGCAAGAGAATCAGGACTTCATCGCCTTCTTGCTCAAAGTGGATGTGCAACACTAACTTGGAACTGGCATCCAAATATTAAAAATAAATTCAATAGCATCTTGTGTGATGATGCAAATTTTTTTTTTTAAAAAACCAGCAAAACAATGTTTAGTGTGATCATCTCTAATCTGCAAGTGAAACATTCTTTGAAGAGGCAATTAAGTTTAGTTGAAAGCTATCCAGCAGATTTAATTTGGTTATACACAGGGAAAGTATTTGATAAAAGTTCTGTAGGCAAAAGAGGATCTTCCAAGTTAATTCATAGTGAATTTACTACCTCTCTTCTACGCCACTGCTATAGTGTAGTAATGGTTAGTAAAGCTAAACCTAGCTTAAATTTACCAAGTGAAAATTAATACAAGTCATTCTTTAATTTAGAGTACCCCAAGTGCTGAACAGCTACCAGAATACTTCAGTGGTTTATTCAATATTTTAACATAGTTAAGTGCAATAGCCAATTTTGTTGTTTTCTGAAACCTGCAATGTGCTGTAAATGTTCAGGCTGGTCATTTATCTGATGTGGGAGACACACAAATATTGGTTACCTTAAGCAGTAGTACAAGAAAACAGGTATGACATCAAATTAATACATATAAAAGACATAATCACAACTAGTGCTACAATCCATTAATTCTGCGCTGTTAAGTTTAGTATGTAATGGGATAAGAAAACTAAATACTATCAGACACCTCCCAAAAATTTTCAGTAAGTAATTTACTTATATGGTTCAAATGCATCACTACTATAAACTAGACACATGTAGGGCTCTCAGTACCATTAACTGTGGTGTTAACTGTTCAGGCTAACAAAATGGCTTCTCTGTAATGTTACTTAATGCTGTAATGGGTTTCTGTAGCTGGAAAATTTGGGTTATAACTGCAGATAAGGGGGAAGTAACCAATGGAGAATTGTTATGCTATCTTGTATGTGTGAGCTGAACAGGAGTTTGTGTTTTTTTTTCGGGAAGCAAGCGAGGAGGATGGACGTGTGAGGAGTGGACAGTGGTTCCAGGGCAGCGGATACTAGTCGGAGGTTCGGGCGGTGGATGAAACCGGAGGGATGAGTTCCAACGTATTAAAATATTATGTGCACAAACTGATAAACTTACTGATTTGGCGCCTTTAGGTTTTCTGTTTCTACTAACCCATCACTAAGAAATAACTATCAAGTTGTGATTATTTACTTGCATTTGGTGTATTGTCTGATATTTGTGTTTCGAGCGTGTACTGGGGGGGGGGGGGGGCATTACGCCGTATTTATACCAAAGTATTGCACAGTTGGCGGGGCGATGGCAGCTCACCCTAGGTGAACGGGGGTAAATTGGGAGCATGGATACTACAGACACAACTCCTATATTCCCCTTGCACACATCATCCTCAAATACGGAAAGCCAATGCAGGAATTTGCATCAGTTCACAAGATCACAAGACAAAGGAGCTATTCAGCCCATCGAGTCCGCTCCACCACTCCACCATGAGTTAAAGTACCTCAAAAAATTCCAGTAAGTTGGTGAGGCAGGATCTTCCCTTCATGAAACCATGCTGGCTTGGGCCTACCTTGTCATGCACCTCGAGGTATTTCATAACCTCGTCCTTGAGGATCGACTCCAATAACTTTCCAACTTAGATGTCAGACTAATAGGTCTGTAATTTTCTTTTTGCTGCCTCCCTCCTTTCTTAAACAGCGGAACTACATTTGTGACCTTCCAGTCCTCCGGAACCATGCCAGAGTCTATTGATTCCTGGAAGATCATTTCCAATGCCTCCACAATCTCCAAAGCCACCTCCTTCAGAAGCCATGGGTGCACCTCATCCGGTCTGGGAGACTTATCTATCCTTAGTCCATTTAGCTTCCCAAGCATTTTCTCCCTAGTAATCTTGACTGTACCTAATTCTATTCCCTGAGACCTCTGGCTATCAAGTATGTTGCTAATGTCTTCCACTGTGAAGACTGATGCAAAATACTCATTTAGTTCCTTTGCCATCTCTTTGTTACCCATTATAATTTCTCCAGCATCATTGTCAATCGGTCCTATATCTACCCGTGTCACTCTTTTATTCTTCATATATTTAAAAAAAAGTTAGTATCCTTATATTATGAAAATCAATTTGTGAGATGTAATGAGCACATATGCACACAAAATGAAAGATTGGATATAACATTAGTATTACAAATATCTGAAAGATATTTTCAATATTTATATTCTGTGCTCACATGCCTTGAAGTAGAATACTTTTGGAACAAACCTACACTTACATCAATTAGCTGACTGCATGGCAACAGCATAGTACTAGATTCCTAAAAAGGATAAAATTGTAACTAGATTTAATAACTTATTTTTGTTGCATCCTCAGCAAAAGCACATTTTATTACCTACTCCTTATGAACAAGATGTTAATGGCAATGAGAAACCAAGAAATTATTTCATAAAAAATGACAGAACTCACTCTTTGCTTTTAAATTTATGCAAATAAAATACTTGAAAAAAGTTATCTCAATTGATAATGTAGGAGTAGTTCCAGCTAGAAGAGACAAAATGGGCAACCTTACCGTGCAGTTAAAGTATGAGACTTCTCAGGAGGCTCCCAACCAAGGAAAGGGACACTCTGCAACTTAATGTGAATATCATACAGTCCCTAAAACCAAAAACAATTTAAAGTGTAGGTAATTTATAGAACCAAATTATAGTTTATATCAGTATAGCTCTCCTTAGTTTATTAAGGAACTGTAACACATTGCTAAGTCACCTGTTGATTTCTTTTTGCCAAGTCTTCTGGGTCCAATACAAAAGCAAAGTACTGCAAATGTTGCCAATCAGAAGTAAATTCAAAATATTGGAAACATTCAGATCAGGCTAATACCTGGATGAGAGGGCTGTTCTTTCAAAAGGGTCCAAAATAGTTTTGCTTTCTCATTAAAGGAATGAGGAGTAATCTTATTCCAGCATATGATTGTAAGAGGCCTGGAGGTAGTTGAAATGTTGCCAATAGTGGGAGAGCCACAGACAAGGGAAATAGCTACAAAGTAAGGGTTTTGGCCACTTAAAACTAAAGTATGGAAATTTACTTTAGAGCAGGGGTGTCAAACTCAAATACACAGTGGGCCAAAATTAAAAAATCGGTACAAGTCGAGGGCCGGACTGGTTCAGCGTTTATTGCAAAACTTATTGAAATGAAATTATTACACATATTAACCTGGAACTAACAAAGCTTAGGTTATTGCCTACAAAAACAACATTGAACATTAAATAAATAAAAAAATCAGTTGCACTTATTTCTTATGGCTTTATCTGCAGCTTTTCCGGAGTAATTTCTAATGAAAACATTTTTCCACAGGCCAACACTCTGTGATTCACACTAGTCTAAGTCAGATACTTGGCATCTCATCTTGGATGCAAGTTCATCAATGTTTGGAGTCAGGCTCTGAGCTGAGGAAATCCTCAGAATTGAGTGAAGGTGTTCATCAGAAAGACGACTCCTGTGTGATGTTTTGTTTATCTTCATCAAAGAGAACAGTTGTTCACACAGATATGTGCTGCCAAACATAGAGAGCATTTGAGCAGCTGGGGCATTGTGTCGGGAATGAAACGTAGAAACTGTGCAGCGCCCACCGAGTCATACTTTGCCTTGAGTGTGTCACTACATTGGAGTTCAATCAGCTCCATTTGTATGTTGGTTGGTGCGCTTTCCACGTCAGCTGCAAATGGATTACTGAGCAGTTCAAACCTGCTTTTTTGGGCTTCAAAGTCAGCAAATCGCCGTGTGAAGTCGGCACCAAGTATGCTAAGTTTTTCAGCAAACTTTGCACGTGAGAACACTGCGGTAGAAACCTGCTCTTTCATAGTTTGGCAACACGGAAAATGGCTCAAGTTTTCTTGCTGCATCTGCGTCTCCCACAGGCGCAGCTTGGTTTTAAAAGCCCTCACTGCAGCATACATGTCTGTGATCACACGACCCCGCCCCTGAAGCTGCAGGTTGAGTGCATTGAGATGGCTCGTGATGTCACACAGAAACGCCATTTCACAAAGCAACTTTTTATCCCGGAGCTCTGTCGTGTCTTTCCCTTTGCTTTCCATGAACTGACAGATCTCCTCACGCAACTCGAAACATCTTTTCAGCACTTTTCCTTGGCTTAACCATCGCACCTCTGTGTGATAGGGCAAATCATTATATTCTGAACCCAACTCCTCCAGAAACGACTTGAACTCGCAGTGATTTAAACCTTTGGCTCTTATGAAGTTAACTGCCCGTGTTATGGTGCTCATTATATGTTCCATTTTCAAGGCTTTGCCACACAACGATTCCTGGTGTATGATGCAGTGATAAGCTGTCAGCTCAACTGCGCCATTTTCCTCCCGCATCTTCTCCCGGATCCTGCCCACCAATCCACTCTTTTGACCGCACATCACGGGCTTCTGTTTCTTGTCCAGATGCTTGTATTTGTCGTGGTGTTTCGTTTCATAGTGTCGTCTTACGTTATATTCTTTAATTACAGCCACACCGTCTCCACACACAAGACAAACAGGTTTGCCCTTTATATCTGCGAACATATACTCTGCCTCCCATCTGCCTTGAAAACCCGTTTTCAAAGTCCACCTTTCGTTCAGCCATTTTTGGGGTGAGGGATAGCTGAAAGTTGACCACACGTGACTAGCGCCATAAGGATGCTGATGAGAGAGTAAGGCAAGCGCAAGCAATACACTGGCAGTGCATTGTGGGATTTGTAGTATTAGTGGTGCATGCAATATACCGGCTGGCCAGCTCTAATAGAAAAAAAAATTTATTCATTAATGATATTCAGGAAATAAACCAGGGAAACCGAATAAACACTAAAAACCCTGAAAACCTGGTACCTGAATAAACTCAGCATTAGCCATATCATAAGCCATAGGCGCTTCGATTACCGGGGCCAGCTTTAATAGTAATTAGATATTATCTCGCGGGCCAAAGATAATTCCACCGCAGGCCAGATTTGGCCCGCGGGCCTTGAGTTTGACATATATGCTTTAGAGAATAATAAACCTCTGGAATGCTCTGTCATGTGGGTGGTAGGGACCAGACTGTTAGATGTATTAAAGGCAAAAATAAGTAAGTAAATAAATAAAAATCAAAGAATTAAGAAATATGGAGAACTACACAGAAGAGTTCAGGCCAGTACAGATTAGCAAAGTGGGTCAGACATCAGATGCCAAGTGTCTACTCCTCCTCTTATGTCTTTGTATTATTTCATCTGTCGACAAAGAAATACAGTAAAGCTGAAATTTCAAAATGATCACCTTTTATCAGAATGTCCCTGATTAAAGATAACTCATTTGAAAAAAATATTTTTTTCTCTCCAAATATACCCAAGCTGCTGAGTATTTCTGTTAATCAAAAAATTTCTAATGAATGTAATAAGGTTTAATTGATGTTCTCGCTAAGATTCCACCTCCAAATGTGATCTTTATTTAATTTTTGTTAGTATGGTATAAATATCTAACTCATACTAATCTTAAAGTAGAATTCTACACTTAAGAGATGCATTAATAAATGTACACTCAGCAGAGAAGTGATGAGTAGAGCTCCTGCCTGACAGATCAGCAACCCAGGCTCCGAACAGAGCTCTGGCACTGTGCATAGTGAAGTTGCACATTCTACCCGTGACTGCATAGATATCTCTCTAGGAGATCTGATTCGCTCCTACTTCTCCAAAACATGCAAGTTGGTAGGTTAATTGACCATCGTAAATTACCCCTGGTGTGTAGGTAAATATAGGACCTTTGGGGAGTTGGTAACAATGTGGGGAGAATGAAAAGAGAGGGATTGGATTAGTGTAAACTGATGTCTGATCGTAAGAAGGCTTGTTTCCTTGCTGTATGACTATGATTAAACTGTAGAACAGCACTATTTTCAGGAGTATACTTTTACAATTTAAAAATAAACCACCTACTAATTTTTAAAGCTTTACATCCCAATCCTTAAATGCTGAATGCATTCCTTTCAAACAGGATAGAAATAGACATTTTATTTATGGTCACATGCACTTTGTTTACTCACAAGGATGAAAGCCAAAACCAGTTCTAATTTAGTCAGATTTTAAGTTGTGCCATGCGTGTCACTCAATCACATTTATTAAATTGGTTTTCACATTTTCCAGGCAGCTAGTCATGGGTGCTTATAAAATCTATCATGCTCATAAAATCCATTTTGTACAATGCATTCACCTTTGTTTCAGATATTAAAGCTATTGTACACTTTTACTGATTCTCAGCATGAGCAGTACTGGGAACTACAGAATGCCTATTACATTAATAGAATGGAATTTCAAGACTCCTCCTCAGCCTATGTACATATATTCACATCCTGATTATGGAATATAAAATAGATGACTAGAGGAAAAGAATTGGCAGCTAATAGTTATGAATTCATGACAGAAAATAATATGACAAGGAATAATAAAAGGCCAGTGAATCCACTTGAATCCTATATAGTAATCCCATCTGTATGACCTATTTTGAGGATTAAACATTGTTTTCAGTGTAAAAGTAACATTTAAAAAAAACGAGGAAAAGAGGCCTACATTAATCACTTCTTTGTATCATGTTATACTGTTATGCACTGAATTATGTCTAGGAATACCTATGAAAAGACTGGCATAAGTCTTTACTCTCAATTATTTTTCAAGAACATACAGGGGAAAAAACATCCATTTCTCCTCCAAGAATAACTCACCAGATTGATGCCTCAGTTAAGGCAACTACTCATCTGACTGCTTATTATAACATAGAAGGAAGGCAGAATCAGGATCAGAAACAGGTTTAATATCACTGGCAAATGTCATGAAATATGTTGCTTTGCTGCAGCAGCACACGGCAAAACATAATATAAAAACACTATAAATTACAATAAGAAATATATATTTAAAACATTTTTAATTACTTTGCAAGAAAAAAGCAAAAAAAAGTAGTGAGATAGTGCAAGCAACACACACAAAATGCTGGAGGAACTCAGAAGACCAGGTACCATCTATGGAAAAGAGTACAGCCGACTTTCAGGCTGTAACCCTTCGGCAGGGCTCAGAGAGAGGTAGTGTACATGGTTTCAATGTCCATTCAAAAATCTGATGCCACTGGTGAAGAAGCAGTTCCTAAAATGTTTGAATGTGTGCCCTCAGGCTCTTGTACCTCCTCGATCGTAGCAAAAAGGGCATGCCTTAGGTAATAGGGGTCCTTAATGACAGATGTCACCTTTTTGAGAAATCATCTTTTGAAGAATGTCCTTGATGTCGGAAAGGATAACGCCCACGATGGAGCTGGTTAAGTTTGCAACTTTCTGTAACTATTTTTTTTTGATTCTGTGCAGTGGCCCTTCCATACCAGACAATATCCGTAGAAATATGCAAGAGTCTTTCCTAATGAAATAAAGCCGCGGTTGTGCCTTATTTATAATTGCATCAGTATGTTGGGCCCAGTATAAGTCTTCAGAGATGTTGACACACAAGAACTTGAAGAAACTGCTGATCCTTCAGTGAGAACTAGTGTGTGTTCTGTCAACTGCCCCTTCCTAAAGTCCACGATCAATCCCTTAATATTACTGACCCTAATGTGGTTGTTGTTTCAACACCACTCAACCAGCTAACTATCTCACACCATCTGAAATTCTTCTCGACACCATCTGAAACTTTGCCGACAATAGTTGTGTCATCAGAAAATTTACAGATAGTTTTTGAGCTGTTCCTAGCCGCATAGTCATGGGTGTTGAGAGTGTAGAGCAGTGGGCTAAGCATGCATCCTTGATGCGTCAGTGTTGATTTCAGCGAGGAGGAGACGTTATTTCTGATCTGCACTGACTATAATCTCCCAAATAGAAAGTCAGGGATCTGGTTACATAAGCCCAGTTTTTGAAGCTTGTTAATTAGTATTGAGGGTATGATAGTATTGAACACTGAGCTGTAATCAATAAACAGCAGCCTGACGTAGGTGATCCAAGATAGTGTGAAGGGCCAGTAAGGTTAATGCCCATTGTGGCGATAGCAAATTGCAGCAGGTCCAGGTCCAGGTCCTTGCCAAGGCAGGAGTTTATTCTGGCCATGGCCAAACTCTCAAATCACTTCATCACAGTAGATGCCAGTGCAAATGGACAATAGTTGTTGAAGCAACTCACCTTGCTCTTCTTGAGCACTCAAACAATTGTTGCCTTTTTCAAGCAAATGGGAACCTCTGACTGCAGGTGAGACATTGAAGATGTCCTCAAACTCTCCAGCCTATTGCTTAGCATAGGGTTTCAGGGTCCTACCAGATACACCATCAGGGATTGACACCTTGCAAGGGTCCACCATCCTGAACGATGTTCTGGCATCTGCCTCCAAGAGATTACAGGGTCACCAGATACTGCAGGGATTTGCACAGATGTAGCTTTATTCTCCCTCTCAAAATGTGCATAAAAAACGCTGAGCTCATCTGCAGGTGAAGAATCACAGTCATTCATGATGTTATTTTTATCCTTGAAGGAAGTAATGACCTGAAAACCCTGACTGAACTGAAGTGCATTCAATTCCATCTCTAACTTCAACCAGAATTGTTATTTTGTTCTTAAAATAGCATTTCATAGGTTGTGCCTGGATTTCTGGTATAGTTCTAGATCACCACTTGTGAATGCCACACACAGATCAAGCCCTCAGCAGACTATGAATCTCCTGGTTTAGGCATGTCCAGTATGTTCTCGAAGGCACACACTCATCCATACGGGTCTTGATGGTTGGTGACAACTGTGGTATATTCATTCAGATCCAAAGAGGAATTCCTGAATATTGTCCACTCCACTAACTCAAAGTAGTCCAGTAAGGGCTCTGCCTACCTTGATCATATCTTCTTGGTCCTCACCAGCTGGTGCTGTGATTTTAAGTCTCTGCTCATACACTGGGAGTAGAGGTACAGCCAGGCCATCTGACTTTCCAAAGTGCAGGCATGAGATGGCAGAGTTATCATTCAACAAAGGTCAAATATGTTGGCTCTCTGGTTCCACAAGATGATATGTTGGTGGTAGTTGTTCAGATATTTCAAGATAGCCTGGTTGAAATCCCCCTCAGTGATATGGAAGGCATCAGAGTGTGCTGTTTCGCGACTGTTGATCACAGTGCTCAGCTGTCTAGTGCCTGCCTGACATTGGCCTGAGACAGAATGTAGACCACAACCAGGATGATGGTGGAAAACTCCTTCAGCAGTTAAAACAGACAACACTTGACCATGAGATTCCAGGTCAGGTGAACAGGGCTGAGACAGACTGTCACATCTGTGTGCTATGATGAATTAATCATGAAGAATATGCTCACTCCCATGGGCATCAAGCCCATTGGGAGGGTTGTCAGCTCCCAAAAGTCTTATTTCCCCTCTACACATTTCTAGTTCTCTCTTACATGCTCATCAATACCCTTTGGATTCCACCTCTACCCCACATTAAGGGGTAATTTACAATCACAGGCAGAAAAACAAATCATCACACAATGAACATGCAAACATCTTTTTTAAAAGTGTCCAAGGTCAGGATCAATCTACATCCTTAAAGTTACAAAGAAGGCTTTAACACCATCTAGTGTGTCACCATGCCACATTGGTCCTATCCAAATTACACCAACCTCAAGAGTTCTATCTCATCTGACTGGGCAGTCACATTGAAAAGAGAAACATTTTAGTGTTGCTTTACTGCAAAATGCTATGGATATTATTTCTAGTGCTGTTTAAATCACAGCACAAAAGAACCTATACATCTTGTCTACTTGACCTGAGCCTAACAGGATGTATGGTCTGTGTTGCATTGAGCTTCACATAAAATTAAGTCCATGGGATACCAGTTGGGTCAGTATAAGCTGGCTCGTGAAAAAAAGAACCAGCCAGAGAAGTGCAGGTAGCACAGCAAGCAGTTCCTGTTTCTCAATATTTAACTGGACAGCAAAAGTACCTAGCTTAAACTAAATTCCATGTGTCAGATATCAATCAGGTTATGTATTAAACAAACCTATGTGATTGAGCCAGGTTTTAATTTTACATCCAGGCAAAGGTTCAAGTTTAATTTTCTTAGCACTCAATGGAAACAACACAGTGCATAAAAAATAACTTACCTAAACAAAGCTTTCTTTTCTTTACAAACGGAGGTGTTAATTGAGAAAATATTCTATACAATCCACACTCAAACATTTGAAGTATTACAAAAACAGGTACCTCAATACAGAAATCCCCAACTATTTTGGCAGTCATCAGCACCAACATGATGGGAAGTCCATATGTCACATTTCCAGTAGCTTCCACGATGATGACTGTTAAGCTCAGTGTCATTCGCACAATACCCCCTGTCAAAGGAAAGTGACAGAATTCAAGCTCAGCTGCATTTTATCTGCAGTTTTTCCACACATTCAAAGCAATCGTATTTGGCTCCTATCTGATTCAGTTACATTGTTAATTTGGATCCTTCTTTTACTCAAAAGTGATTAAAATGACAAGTTTTTCTTTCATACGCTAGAGACTTTTAAGCTTAGCAACTATACATTATTTTCAGCTCCAACGGGCAATCTCCCAATCAGAGGCAATTAACAAGTTTCTTTAAAATAGAAACTCATCTTTTTCTCAAGATTAAAGAGCTTAAACATTCAATTACTGTTCTTCACATTTCCATAATTATTTATTAAATTGCTCGGCTGTTATAGTCATACTGACCATGCATTGTTATTGACATTAAAAAATGTATATTATTATTATTTAGTAAGAACAATTTTGACAGATAATTGCTATTTCAATGCAAACAGAAACTATGTGACCATGACAATACTGAAAAATACTTTATATTTTATTTCTAAGCATTAAACATTCTGTTTGAGCAAACACTAATACCAACTGCTGTCATTCAATGACACTGGCATTGCTAAAATCTTGATGATCAACATCCTGTGTGTGGGATGGTGCCAGCAATGATCAGAAATTCAACCCAAAAAACTGAACCAGCCAAATAAATGCATGTAATTGACTTTATCAAAGCCTTTCCAAAATATAAGGTGCATGTTAGAAGGACAATGCTCTTCACTTCATGCAGCTCTAACAACTCAAGAGTTCAAATCATCCAGAGAACCCCTATCTACTTGATCACCACCACATTCAGTAGGCCCAAATATTTGTTTGGATCCATTGCAACTGGAGCTTTGATTTCTTCATCAGGTGAGCAGTCAGTGCAGACTGATAATAACATCTCCTCCTTGCTGACAATCAACAGAGAATCAACTCAAGGATGTGTGTGCAGCCTATTGCTCTACATTCACGACCGTGTGGCTATCAAATGCCATTTTTAATTTGCCAATAACACCACTGGCGTCAAAGAGGTATATGGGAGTGAGAAAGATTGGTTGATTGACTGGTTTCACAACAGCCTTGTATTCAACATCAGCAAGACTAAGGAATTGATCGTAGATTTCAGAAAGGGGAGGTCAGGAGAACACTCATCAGTCCTCATCAAGGGGTCAGTAATGGAAAGGGTGAGCAGCCTCAAGTTCCTAGGGTCCGGACCCAACATAATGATGCAATTACAAAAAAAGGCAGGCCAGCTAAAAAATGAAGTCTTCAGTGTCCTGCCTAATGACTACTGTCCCGTTGCACTCACATCCATCATCATGAAGTGCTTCGAGAGACTCAACATGAGGCACATCAAGACCCTGCTGCCCTCCTCACTGGACCCCTGCAGTTTGCGGACTGTCCCACTGCTCAACAGACGACGCCATTGCCATCACCCTCTACCTGGCCCTAACCCACCTGGACAAAAAAAGACATGTACGTTTTGAATGCTGTTCATAGTCTTCAGTTCAACATTCAACACAATCATCCATCAGAAACTAATTGGAAAGCTGAGCCTACTGGGCCTGAACACCTCCTTCTGCAACTGGATACAAGTCTTCCTGACTGGGAGACCTCAGTCAGTCCCGATCGGAGGCACCATCACACTGAGCACGGGGGTCCCCCAGGGCTATGTGCTCAGTCCACTGCTGTTCACTCTGCTGAACCATGACCCATCTGTAGAAATGTGTGAGTGTCTTTGGTGACATACCAATTCTCCTCAAACTCCTCATGAAATATACTGTAGCTTCAATACACTGTAAATGCATCAATACTCTGGACCCATGATAGATCCTCAGAGATGCTGACACCCAGGAACTTGAAACTGCTCACCCTTTCCACTTCTGATCCCTCAATGAGGACCTTTAACTTCCTCTTCCTGAAGTCCACAAACAACTCTTTGGACTTATTGACGTTGAGCGCAAGGTTGTAGTTTCAGCACCACTCAACCAATGATCTTATCTCACTCCTTGTGTGAAATTCAAACTTATAGATGGTGCTTGAGCTGTGCCCTAGTCAGACAGTTATGGGTGGACAGAGAGTAGGGCAGTGGACTAAGCAAACATCCTTGAGGTGCACCAGTGCTGATAGTCAACGAGGAGATGTCATTTCTGATCTGCACAGACTACGGTCTACCTGTAATAAAGTCAAGAATCTAGTTGTAGAGTCAGTTTGTTTACTGAGGGTACGATTATGTTGAACGCAGAGCCGTAGTCAATAAATGACAACCTGATGTTGGTACTACTATTGTCCATGTGATCGAAGGCTGAGTGAACAGCGAATGAAATTGTATAAATTGTTTTTAAATAGCGCCAGTTGCACGTGTTTGATTTTGTCACTGTTAGTTAGCAAAAAGACAATTTAGAACCGTTTTGCTTACAGGAGTTTTCAGCATTCAGGCTTACTGATACCAGAAATGGCCGGGAGTGATACTGAAATGATTTCACTACTTAGGTTACCGCAGCACATTGATAGGATGCAAAACTGGGCTGAGAAATGGCAGATGGAGTTCAACCCAGATAAATGTGAAGTGGTTCATTGTGGTAGGTCAAATATGTTGGTAGAATATAGTATTAATGGTAAGACTCTTGGCAGCGTGGAGGATCAGAGGGATCTTGGGATCAGAGTCCACAGGATGCTCAAAGCAGCTGCGCAGGTTGACTCTGTGGTTAAGAAGGCGTTTGGTGTATTGGCCTTCATCAATTGTGGAATTGGATTTAGCAGCAGAGAGGTAATGTTGCAGCTACAGTGGCATGCAAAAGTTTGGGCACCCCTGTTCAAAATTTCTGTTACAGTGAATAGTGTTATGAACCCCAGTTTCAACACCTGGCACAGTACATGATGTACTGGAAATCTGTGTGTTATGTACCCCAGTATCAATTCTTGGAACAGCACATGATGTACTGGAAATCTGTGACTTTGTTTCTTGTAGTGTCACGTGATGAGCTATCCCAACAGCATAAAAGCAGCTGTGCCGATTGCTCTGGAGACACACTTTGGGAGAGACCCACTTTGGTGGAGAGTCATTGTGTTTGGACAGCAGAGACATTAGTGAGAGTGAAGAGTGCAAAAAGAACCAGCCAGAGAAGTGCAGGTAGCACAGCAAGCCATTCCTGTTTCTCAATATTTAATTGTACAGCAAAAATACCTAGCTTAAACTAAATTCCATGTGTCAGATATCAATCAGGTTACGTATTAAACCAATCTATGTGATTGAGCCAGGTTTTAATTTTACATCCAGGCAAAGGTTCAAGTTTAATTTTCTTAGCATTCAATGGAAACAACACAGTGCATAAAAAATAACTTACCTAAACAAAGCTTTTTCTTCACAAACGGAGGTGTTAATTGAGAAAATATTCTACGTTTATACAATCCACAAACATTTGAAGTATTACCTCAATATTCTACGTTTATACAATCCACAAACATTTGAAGTATTACCTCAATACAGAAATCCCCAAATATTTTGGCAGTCATCAGCACTCGACTGAACTGAAAAGGGAGTGGATAGTCGATAACGCTGTGCATTTCAGAAGCGACTGACATTTCGTAATCCAAACGTGGATTTTTGGCACCCACCTTGGTGACCCATGCAAAGTCTCGGGTGTGTGGTGACCAGTCCTGGGAAAGGGACTTCTCATGTCAGTTACGTGGTGAAATTCTCACTTTTTGTGGACACTTCGTAGACTCTTTGAAACAGACCACATCGTGAACTCACTTCCACTGTAAAGGTACGGTGGCCGCTTTGTGAGATCAGCGTTCGAGAGGTACTGTGTGTCTGCCAAATAACCTTCGGAAAGGTACAGTGGCCATTTTGGCATATGTCTGGAAGACTCGCTTCTTCACTGTATTTTGAATGTCTGTCTTCGCTACACTTCGAAACTAAAAGTCTCTCCTCTCAATTACCCCGTGAATCCTTGAAACTTTCTGAACTGACATTCTGAAACTGTGCTCCAGTAAGGCTCTGTTAAGAATTGCTTCTGGAAGCTATTGACGCATAGCACTGTTAACTTTGTTTTAAGTTAGTTGCTTGTTTAATTTTCTACGTTTCTGTTTGAGTGTACAATGCCATGTGTATGTTACTCAAAATGGGTTTTTTTGGTTTGTTAAGAGTAGGAATGCTTCTTTGTCGGATAAGTGTTTCTCTCGCCGTTGTTTCGCTTTAGAATGGCTGATATGGTAATTGTATTCATTTGTTAATCAATGGGGAATGTTATTGTGTCTTGTGATGCTGGGAACTTGGGGGAGGGGTTTTCACAGGCTTTTTGGGAGAGCAAGGGAGGAAGACATCGAGGAAGGAGGACATGCGCTGCACTGCTCGGAAGACCACCGGGCGTGGACCTAGGTGCGAAGACGTGGAGGTCGGAGGCAAGTGACAATGGGTCGATTGGTTCATTGATTGAGCTCCAACGAGTGCACTAAACAGACTGAACTTTGATAAGTTGGTGCCTTTTTGTTTGTTTACCTTGCATATATATTGTATTGCCTAATACTCTTTTAATTTTAGTAGACTCTTTAAAGTGTATTTCATAACGGTATTTGTTGTGGGTTTGATACTGTGGGCGGGCGCGAGGCATAAACTCGATTCTCACAGCACCTGCGTGTACGGGAGGTGGGTTGGTGAGTTGCTGGAACTCCGTTTCCCCTAGACATATACCAGCCTTTTGGGTGTGTTACATGAGTGTTAATAAATTCTGTTGTTTTTCAAAAATTCCCTGACTCCGTTGCACATCTATTTTTGCTAGTTCCATGTAACAATAGTTGAGTAGAAGATGAACTGATCTCCAAAAGTCATAAAGTTAAAGAAGAAACACTCTTTTCAACATTTTAAGATTAGTGTATTATTTTTGTACAATTTTAGAGTGAGAAAAAGGAGCACCATGCAAAAGTTTGGGCACCCCAAGAGATTTGAGCTCTCAGATAACTTTTACCAAGGTCTCAGACCTCAGTTAGCTTGTTAGGGCTGTGGCTTATTCACAGTCTTCATTAGGAAAGGCCAGGTGATGCAAATTTCAAAGCTTTATAAATACTCTGACTCCTCAAACCTTGTCCCAACAATCAGCAGCCATGGGCTCCTCTAAGCAGCTACCTGACACTCTGAAAATTAAAATAAATGATGCCCACAAAGCAAGAGAAGGCTATAAGAAGATAGCAAAGCATTTTCGGGTAGCTGTTTCCTGAGTTCATAATGTATTTAAGGAATGGCAGTTGACAGGAATGGTGGAGGTCAAGTTGAGGTCTGGAAGACCAAGAAAACTTTCCGAGAGAACTGCTCATAGGATTGCTAAAAGACCTTCAGGAAGATTTAGCAGACTCTGAAGTGGTGGTGCACTGTTCTGCACAAATATGACCTTCATGGAAGAGTCATCAGAAGAAAGCCGTTCCTGCATCCTCACCACAAAATTCAGCGTCAGATGTTTGCAAAGGAACATCTAAACAAGCCTGATGCATTTTGGAAACAAGTCCTGCAGACTGATGAAGTTAAAATAGAACTTTTTGGCTGCAATGAGCAAAGGTATGTTTGGAGAAAACTGTGTGCAGAATTACATGAAAAGAACACCTCTCCAACTGTTAAGCATAGGGGTGGATCGATCATGCTTTGGGCTTGCATTGCAGCCAGTGGCACTGGGAACATTTCACTGTTAGAGGGAAGAATGAATTCAATTAAATACCAGCAAATTCTGGAAGCAAACATCACACCATCTGTAAAAAAAAGCTGAAGATGAAGAGGATGGCTTCTACAACAAGATAATGATCCTAAACACACCTCAAAATCCACAATGGACTACCTCAAGAGGCGCAAGCTGAAGGTTTTGCCGTGGCCCTCACAGTCCCCCGACCTAAACATTATCAAAAATCTGTGGCTAGACCTCAAAAGAATAGTACATGCAACACGGCCCAAGAATCTCACAGAACTAGAAGCCTTTTGCAAGGAAGAATGGTCAAAAATCCCCCAAACAAGAATTGAAAGACTCTTAACTAGCTATGGAAAGAGTCTACAAGCTGTGATACTTGCCAAATGGGGTGTTAGTAAGTACTGACCATGCTTTGGGCCCTTTTCCTTTTTTGTTATTTTGAAACTGTGAAAGATGGAAATGAAAAATAATCTTGCTTAAAATATTAAAGAAATGTGTCACCTTTAACTTTATGCCTTTTGGAAATCAGGTCATCTTTTACTCACTCAGCTATTCACAATAACAAGAAATTTTGACCAAGGGGTGCCCAAACTTTTGCATGCTACTGTATATAGGACCTGGTAAGACCCCACTTGGAGTACTGTGCAAAGTTCTGGTTGCCTCACTACAGGAAGGATGTAGAAGCCATGGAAAGGGTGCAGAGGAGATTTACAAGGATGTTGCCTGGATTGGGGAGCATGCCTTATGAGAATAGGTTGGGTGAACTCGGCCTTTTCTCCTTTGAGCGATGGAGGATGAAAGGTGACCTGATCGAGGTGTATAAGATGATGAGAGGCATTGACCATGTGGGTAGTCAGAGGCTTTTTCCCAGGGCTGAAATAGTTGCCACAAGAGGACACAGTTTTCAGATGCTGGGGAGTAGGTACAGAGATGTCAGGGGTAAGTTTTTTTACTCGGAGAATGGTGAGTGCGTGGAATGGGCTGCCGGCAACAGTGGTGTTGGCAGATACAATAGGGCCTTTTAAGAGACTTTTGGATAGGTATATGGAGCTTAGAAAAAGAGGGCTATAGGTAAGCCTAATAATTTCTAAGGTAGGGACATGTTCGGCACAACTTTGTGGGCCAAAGGGCCTGTTCTGTACTGTGCTGTAGGTTTTCTGTGTTTCTATGTGTAAAAACTACAAAGAATTTGAAGGGATCAACAATCATCTTGAATGTTACAATGAAAACGAAGATTTGGAGAATGCAATAATCAAAATCATTGTACGAACACAGTCTGTCATCTGTATTAGGTGTCTGCGTCGATTTTGTTCATTTATAGTCAAAAGGATGCCACACAGATGTATTCCTCTGTTAATGAGTATTAGGAACTAAAATACAATTTTTATAGTACTGCAATAGTATTGGGAGTGTTCTAATTTGTACTGTTTTTCATTTAAATACATAATTTACTACTGAGCTGATCTTATTTTTAAATACCTTTTTCACTATCCCGCTGAAACTTCAGCTAATCGGGACAGCCGCTTAATTGGATCAAAATGTACCTGTCCCGATGTGTCCCAATTAACAGGAATCCACTGTATTTGATGATTTCCATTGGAGATACGAGCAAAAAGTCGCCACTTAATGGCGCCATCTTACAGGGTTGTAGACTTAGCCACTTCCACCATGGGTACAAGCCTCCCCTGCCATTGAGGACATCTTCAATAGGATATCCTGAAGGCGGTGGCATCCATCATTAATTATCCTTATTACTACCATCAGGGAGGTGGTACAGGAGTCTGAAGTTGCACTCTAAACATGTTAGGAACAGCTTCTTCCCCTCAGCCGTTAGATTTCTGAACAGTCTGTCAACCCATGAACACCACCCACTATTCCTCTTCTGCACGATTTTATTTTTCATTTTGACTTAAAAATTATTTTTTACATTTTGCACTATACTGTTGCCACGAAACAACAGATGTCATGATGTACATCTGTAAGAATAATGAAATAGCAAAATAAGGGCTGCGATAAATAATTGTGTACATTGTAAGCATTAAGCCAACTTCTAATTGGGTGCTCTCCTTTGTTTAAAGGAGTTCTGTTGTTTAAAGCCTTCCAGCATCTTAAAGTGGCACAAATCATGGCACTAACTTCTGAGTGAAATAATAATCCTAGTTAGGATGTAAAATGTGCTACCAGAATGAATAATTGATGCTAATGACATAAATACATTTTAGGAAAGCTAGATAAACACACAAGGAAGAGAAAAATCATATGGATATCATGATGGGGGTCAGAAAATTAATAAGAGAACTGTAAATAGTTCTGTAGGCTGTAAATGGGATGAAGAACTGTTTTCAGAGCTTCGAATACTGTAGATTACGCAAAACATCAAAATATCTTCTGTCGAGTCATAATGCTTGGCTTAGATTACACCAACAGAGTAAAAGATATGGCAACATGGGATCAATGAGAAATCTTCCACTTCAACTAACTGCCAATATCCGACCCAGTTCAGGAAACACACTCACCAAGTTGAGCTGCTGCTCCCATCAGAGCATACTTCCCTGGGTCAGCCCAAGTCTGCAGATTGGAATAAAAAAATGTTAGCTTCTAAGTAATCACAGGGAGAGCATGCTAACTCCAAACATACAGCATGAAAGATCAGGATCAAACTGTGATGCTCATGCAATGATGCAGCAGCAATACCTACTGCAGCATAGCACAGATTAACAACAAAATCAAATAGTTTTCATAATTCCTTCGTCAAATTTCAATGAAAGCTTCAGTTTTCTCTAGCATTGAAAGGCTAGCTATATTCCTACAAATAATGGATTTTTTTTTTTTTTACACAATATGTCTTCATTAAATTGCTCACTACTACTATAAATGTTATATACATTTACCTAATCTTTCTTGAAGATCTACAGTCAAAATTATGACAACTAAAATAGATTTCTTTCTGAAGAAGCAAAACATTTTCCCAAAACTCAATTTTTCCCAGATCTCAAAACTGACTAGGAAACATTCTGCTTTGGTAGAATCTCTGAAGAAGGGAACCATCGTACAAAATTTGCCAAGTTATTCTAAAGCAAAACACTGAAATATATTTAATAAAGTATTAATCAATTGGTATGAGAGTTCGGGAGTGAAATGGAAGGCACTTATATGGTTATGAAATTTGTACTTCAGAAAATAACCAAAAATTCACAGAATGTTCATAGAATTCAAGATTATGAACCAAGATCAAACTTACTGAGTCAGGTGAAAAGTAGGAAAGAAATATTCCAAACAATCTTCCCCATGCAGCACCAATCAATAAAGATGGAATGAATATTCCACTAGATACAGCCAGGCCATATGTCCAACATGCCAAGAAAAAATAACTTAATGTGAACAAGCCCAGAGTCATAGGATTGAATGAACCTGCAAAAACACATCATACAGATCAAGTAAATACTGGACTTGAATATACAGTAACTTTTACAGTACTGTAGTAATTTTATATATTGCAGTATAACAATTTTTTATAAGTGAGTGATGATAAACCTGATTCAGATATGGGTATTGTGGACTGAGAGTGTGAAGGGGGCAAGGAGAGAGGAATCACAGTTGGAAACGGGGAAGGGAGAGGGGAGGGAGCAGGAAGCACAAGAGACATTCTGTAATGATCAATAAACTAAATGACCTTGCCTGGTGTCTCAGGGCAGGGTGTGACTGCACCTGTGCCACCCTCCACTGTTGGCACTCCACTTCTAGCACATGCTTCACACCCCTCCTGCTGCTCTCCACTTTCGCCATTCCCAACATCCTTTGCTCCAGCCAGATTTTCAAGCTCACTCTCCACTCCACATTGAAAATACAAACTGCAAAACCTTCAGGCAACCTAGCTAAATGTATGTGCCTAAGACATTTGCACAATACTATAACAGGTTTCATTTTATAACATTCAACTAATCAAATTAATTCTTTTAAGTTCTCTCAAAGAATCCAGAAGATAGAGCAGTGAATGCAGTGTATACGGATTTCAGCAAGGCGTTTGATAAGGTTCCCCACAGTAGGGTCATTCAAAAAATTAGGAGGCATGGATCCAGGGAAATCTGGCTGTGTGGATATAGAATTGGCTTGCCCATAGAAAGCAGAGTGTGGTTGTAGATGGAGCATATTCCTGGAGGTCAATGACAAGTGGTGTTCTCTAGCGATCTGCACTGGGATCCTGCCCTTTATGTTTTTATAAATTACTGTTGAGGAAGGGAAAGGGTAAGCCTGCAGATGACAAGAAGGTTGGTGGAGTTGTGGATAGTACAGAGAGTGCAGAAGATAGTCGTAGGCAATAACAGGACATTGACAGGTTGCAGTGATGGGTTGAGAAGTGGCAGATGGAGAAATGCAAAGTGATTCACTTTAGAAGATCAAACGTGAAGGCAGAATACAGGTTAGTAGCAGGATTGTAGCAGTATAGAGAACAGAGGGATCTTGGGGTCTATGTCCATAGATCCCTTAAACTTGTCATGCAATTTGATCCCGTGGTTAAAGAAGGCATATGGAGTGCTGGCTGGCCTACATTAAACTGGTTTCAAGAGTTGCTAGGTAATGTTGTAGCTCTATAAAACTCAGGTGGAAATAAATAGTATATATTAAAAAAACTTTAAACCACCATTTAAAGGGAATTCAATAAAATGGTAATAGTTCAATAGATTTTAAAGCAATAACACATAATGAATACTGACCTGGAGAATCATGAAACAAACTACGAACACTCTTTTCAGGAGTGTTAAAGAATGTTGTGGCTATTGCATTGTATTCTCCGTCTGGACAAAACAGCTGAAATTACATAAATAATGTCATTATGATAAATGTGTTACAATTAAAGAGCATTAATCTCTTTGGATGAAAATGATGAAACTACACAGCTGGTTTGACATTCACATTCCAGTTTGACCTGACAAATTCCTAAAGCAATCATGCACAACATCCAAAATTTGATTTCTTTTTTTCCCTCTATTTTTTCCTCTATTTCGAGTCATCTGAGTAATGTAGCATTAGCAAAGTGAAAACTTACTACTAAAATTCCAAGTTAATCAGCTAAGACTAATAAGCAATGATATAAGAGCAGAGTAAAATAAACTTAATTTTCTCTGATTCATTTCTCTTACAAGTACCCCCCACAATCTTCTTGAGACAACGAATCCCACTGGGTACATTCAAGGCAGGCAGTTGATGTCTAATTTTACTATTGGAGCAACATATTATGTAGTATTCCAGGGACAGGAGGTACATTATTCAACTATGAAGGAACATAATATTTAATCCACACTTCAACAATGCAGACTGGACAGCAAACAGATGCAGCGAAGTTGAATTAACCCCTTGCTAATGCAAGGTATTCCGCAGACTCTTCAAATAAAAATCAGCTAACTCAGTAGACATCTAGAATACAACCTTAACACAATATAAACCACTGAACCATTAGGTCAGACATTCTGCTGCCTTTAGATATCAAGGAAGGAAAAAAAAGCATTCTGCTAAATCTAACTGTTGACGATTTTAGTTCAATAATGGCCACAATTTAATTTTACAATGAGCAGACTGCTTGTAGAAAAACAAATGAATGTGCAATATACATTGCTGAATCATGCACAGTTCCTGTTATTTACCTGCAATAGTTAAATAGCTGAGATCATGTTTAACATTGTATTTACCCCTATAGTTCTGATTAAATAATTACATATGGATGATTTCTTTTTGATTTTAATCATTTTTCCCCTTTCTACACATTGAGTATCTGGATATAGCACCATTAACGCAGATCACCCTTCAGTACCTTACCCATATGGCTAATTTTCATATGCAAGCTACAAATAAAACTCCCAGTTGGTTAGTTGATTATGGAAGATATCAACCCTATCCCTTTTCTCCTCAGTGTTCTTAATTCTTCCAGCTTGGATCACTGAGAAAGTCCTGTATGATTATCTGCACCCAAACAGCAATTATTTCAACTAACATAAACATGCAAATTAATTTGCAATGTTTCCATACCCTCTCTTTCCTCCCAAAAGAGCTGTTAAAGAAATTAAAAACTGATTTCTGAAAACCAATGCCATAAAATTTCTGAAGAAATAACAAAAACTTACTTGAAGAGGATATTTAATAGGATCTTCTCCAAGAGGCTGGCAGTCACTGGAATTCATAGCATAAATCATAACGAAAGACACTGTAGCTGTCACTGCTCCAACTAGCATTGCCTCAATTACTTGTAAGCAAGGACGATGAATATACCTTTTTGGACACAATAAAAGCAAGTTAATGTTCTCTTCCATAAACCTGTACTGTTCATTAATTTGGTAACTTAATCAAAACTTAATTTGCAAATGTCTATCAGAGTTACTACTGTGCTCACTTATGCAAAAGGGGAAATGGGAGAGAACTGCTGGAGATGGTAGAAAACAAGGGCTGGATTAGCATGATTTAGCCTTCATGTTCCATGCATTTAAAAAGTGAAATGATAATATTTCCAATACCCAGTACTTGTAGATTATAAAGAAAGAACTAAAGCAGTTGATAATCAGCTGCATTCCTTTACCAGCAAGTACAAGATCCCATGTGGTAATGAATACATTGTTTCATTCCATACACAATGGACATGGAAACCTAATCAGACAGTGCACAGCTGCAGCTCATCGTGTCCTTAATTAACTCTGAAGATTTTTGCAGCAGACAGAATTTTATTTAATGTTTTTTTCTAAGGTCGTGTTAGTTATTTTAGTAACTGGGGGAAGATACAGCACATTGTGCATTTAACATTTTTCTTTAAACTTGGTATGGCAAAGAAAGGAATGCACATAATTTTTGAAAAAATAACAGAGAAAATAAATAATAATAAGAAAGTCCAAATAAAACGTTGTGCTTTATCTCCATACAAGACAAAATGTGTTAAGTTTATATCAGAGAAGTGGATGCGGTAGTAACAGCACAAATTTAAACTCAAATCCTAATCAAAAGTGACACTGAAGTCCATAATTGATGGCTAGGAAATAGAACTTATAGATGTCAAAGAGAAACTAATTTGTCCCGGAGGGCAAAAGGAATACAGAAATCACCCCAAAACTGTGGTAATACCATTTGATAATCCAAAAGAATTCTTTTCACCTTCAGATGAAAACTGAAATTCTTTCCCTACAAGGCTGCAAGTGAATCAATTAAAAGTTTCAGATCAAAAGAATTTTGTTGTGCAGGAGTATCAAAAGGGTGTGGATCAAATACATAACAGTCCAGTTGTCTCAAGCTAACAAGCTGACAAAGCAAGCTGAACTTGCTTACTGCTCGTCTGTTGTTGACAAGTTAACTTCTTAAAAACGTATTTCACGAATGTGCTTTTCAGCAAATATTCTGCACTCGTTTCACAGAACTTTACTCTGAATATACAAAACCTAATCTCTCCAATTCAAAATTGAGGATCACAAAATTACAAATCAAGTTGGTTCCAAGTTAACTTTGTCATCAAATAAAACAAATCTAGATAATAATTGTAATTCTTTTTATGAAGAATTATTTTTATAAAGTGTTTTTAAACAAATCCCTAGACACCACTGCTTGCATTTCTCTTACGTGTTCACCTTAGTTACATTAAACAAAAATTATTTTTAAGAATTAAAAAATTATTTTTGGTACTTTAGAGCACAAAATGCTGAAGAAACATAGGCAGCATCAATGGAGGTGAATAAATAGTTAACATTTCAACCTGAGACCCTTCACCTGTACTGGAAAGGAAGAGGGCAGAAGGCAGAATAAATGGAAGGGGAGAAGAGTTTTGAAGAACTTACCTGATTCTAAACATGGTAAGACAGTAATTTAGTCTATTGAATAGCGCACCCAGTATGCCACCTGAAATAGGGAGAATGTAATAATAGGTTTTATAAATTATCAGAAAAGTTTGTTCAATTCTGCCTGCCACAGCAATTATAAACAAAAACTAGTTGATTATTTTTGATTTCCTTATGAATTGGAAGTTACAAGAATCAAATTATCTAACAAGAACAATTTCCCCCTGAATTCTACTGTGCAAAATACACCTTCTGCAGCTGTTGTTTAATTAATAAAAATGAACATGCAGAGTATCCATGGTTAAAAACAGTGAATTTGTAGAATGGAAATGGCAATGCAGTAGTTACTGCAAGACATGAAGGTTAAGAAATGTATAGAGCTAGGCGAAAATCTCAGAGAGAACTCCATAGCCTGTAAGATGGAATTACGAAGTGCACATTTGAAGAATGGTCCCAGACAAATCAATGTGGAACATCATTATAGAAAGCAATAAAACCTGTTACACAGACACAACCATCTACACAGTTGGAACCAAGAAGTAAGTACTTCAATAGCATTCATGGAAGCCATTGTTGCAAATTAAATAGCTGTATCAAGTGAGCGTTTCAGTTACCCCAGGAAGAATTTCTGATATTGATATTGAAATAAATTTTGCATTCATTTAAACATGGAAATATTAATTCAGTTTCCAGCTCCACATATACTGCAGTACGTACTCAGTGGTTTCAGCATTATTTGTTTCAGATTTTTTGCCACTTGTATTAGTCTATGTGGCAAACTTATTTGGGAATTCAAAACTGAATACTAAAGTAACCATAATTTCTAAATAATAGCATAATACAAGCACCAGACTCTATGAAACAGCAAAATTATAACATTATGGAAGAATATCAAATGGTCTTCATGCAACTCTGAAGACCCTGTCATTAAAATACCCTTAAGGGTGACTAGTTAACAAAAGGTCCCGATGATGTGCCTCAGGGATCTGTTCTGGGACCCCTACTCTTCGTGATATTTATAAATGACCTAGATAAGGAAATGGAAGGATGGGTTAGTAAGTTTGCTGATGACACAAAGGTTGGAGGTATGGATAGTGTGGAGGGCTGTCAGAAGTTACAGTGGGACATTGATGGGATGCAAAACTGAGCTGAGAAGTGGCAGATGGAGTTCAACCCAGATATATGTGAAGTGGTTCATTTTGGTAGGTCAAATATGATGGCAGAATATAGCATTAATGATAAGACTCTTGGCAGCGTGGAAGATCAGAGGGATCTTGGGGTCCGAGTCCATAAGATGCTCAAAGCAGCTGCGCAGGTTGACTCTGTGGTTAAGAAGGCGTATGATGTACTGGCCTTCATCAATCGTGGAATTGAATTTAGGAGCTGAGAGGTAATATTGCAGCTATATAGGACCCTGGTCAGACCCCACTTGGAGTACTGTGCTCAGTTCTGGTCGCCTCACTACAGGAAGGATGTAGAAGCCATGGAAAGGGTGCAGAGGAGATTTACAAGGATGTTGCCTGGATTGGGGAGCATGCCTTATGAGAATAGGTTGAGTGAACTTGGCCTTTTCTCCTTGGAGCGAAGAAGGATGAGAGGTGACCTGATAGAGGTGTGCAAGATGATGAGAGGCATCGATCATGTGGGTTGTCAGAGGCTTTTTCCAAAGAACTGAAATGGTTGCCACAAGAGGACACAGGTTTAAGGTGCTGGGGAGTAGGTGCAGAGGAGATGTCAGGGGTAAGTTTGTTACTCAGAGTGGTGAGTGCGTGGAATGGGCTGCTGGCAACGGTGGTGAAGGCGGATACATTAGTCTTTTAAGAGGCTTTTAGACAGGTACATGGAGCTTAGTAAAATAGAAGGCTCTAGGTAAGCCTAGTATTTCCTAAGGTAGGGACATGTTCAACACAACTTCGTGGGCCAAAGGGCCTGTATTGTGCTGTAGATTTTCTATGTTTATGTTTCTATGATGTTAACAACCGAAGAATGAAAGAGCTACGATATCAATTACAATGGCAACAGTGTAGAGGAAGCAAGCAAAGCACAAGCTGCCAAATACTCAAATATCATCTGTTTTATGAACAAATATTCATAGTTAAGCTGACTTTATGGATAACTTCTCAATTTAATATTGGTGGTGTGGAAAGCAAAGTTGACCATCAAAACTTAGCCTTATTTTATTTTTATTTTGCGTCAGATTTTATTACAATTTCCTGTAAGAGAAATAGTTTGCACTCCACCAGCCAGATATTGATAGTGAGGGAAAAGCTATATCCAGCCTTTACAAGTACTCCACTGACATCTAATTGAAAAAGTGCATCCACAAATACAAAATAACTATAAAAGTTACAAAAGTAAAAATCTAAAGGAAAGCTGTTCAGAGCATGTAATACATTTAAAAAAGATAACTAAAAGTAATTGTATTACAAAAGTCTAATAGAAGTAATTCAGGTAACATCAAATCAGAAATCGAAAACCCAAAAATAAATTTATTCTTGAAACAAGTTCCTCCCTGAAGTCGTACAGGATAAAGTTTATACGTGGATATTTAATTAGTTTTTAAACACTTAACATTATTATTAATCCTTGATGACTGAGCATGGGCTATGACGCCATAACCAAAAGACATAATTTGGTAAGCAGCCTATACTCTATCTAGATTTTAAAAATACATACCAATTGCACCCACACATATAAACACAGGGATTTCATACCAGTTATATTGTACGGCCTGTTAAGAAAGCAAAATAAATTGAAATTAAGCAATTAATACTACCATAGCTTGCTAGTTTAGTAAATGAAATAATCAAGTTATTTTACTATATTCAGTAATAACATATTCAATAAAACAAAAAATTTGTTTTAACTGAGTAAACAAATGATTAAAGGTTGATAATAGATAAATTAAATGAACTAAGGAATATTGACATGATAAATTAACAACAAATCATAGCAAAGCAGAATTGATAAAATAGAGACTTGCAACAGAAATGGAGCCTAAATGTGCACAAAGCCTATCTTTACCCTGTTTTGTATTAAATTACTTATTCTACTAAGAATCATTAAAATTCTAGTCTGAATTTCATAAATTTAAATTGTCATTGGACATATTTGTTCATCACTATGCATCACAGTTTACAGCAAGTATTCTTCAAAGTTTAATTCTTAACCACACTGATAAGAAAACAAAATTTATAAAGTCAGAGAACTACTTTGTAAATTTGTATTTTATTAACAGTATTAGCCAAAATAATAAAGTATTAAAGCTAACTGCAGTTGGGTACCAGATGATCATTATAAATATGTTTTAAAATCTACTCTAAGATCTGTCATTAATATCAATTAGTCTCAATATATTCCCAAAGAGGATTATGTCTTCCCATTACTTCTTCCATTAGAAGCAATAGCTTCTTTGTAATAAAACCTACCAAAATTATTTAAACTCTTAAGTGCTTCAGGTAAACAAATTATGTATCTTAAACAGTCAATTACCATTTTTCCAGAACATTAATTAATCCCACTTCAAAAGACATGAATTATTAAGCTACCCACAATTTTTATACTCCACAGTTAGCATACTCTATGGAAGCGATTTGGATGTGTTAGTAATTTTGGAAGGTCATTTCTAACTTGCAGAACAAAAGTAATATTTGGTGTGTCAAAACATTGCTTGTAATAACGTATAACGAACATGAATTATTCCATCATGAATATTAAAAACATACTGAGGATTTCAAGATCCTATTGATCTTTGAATGAAAAGTTTCTTTCCAATTTCTCTCCTAAATTGGTAATAATTCATTATCTACTATAATTCCCAAAAAAGAAAATACCCTCCCAATACTCTTTCCATTAGAAGCAATAGTTTCTTTATAACAAAACCTACCAAAATTATTTAAAATCTTAAATGCTTCGTATCTTATACCACAATCAGAAAGATCCTCCATAATCCTAGGACACCTGTACTGTACGTACTCCAGACACCTCAGATGATGCAAAAAAAAAGAAACTTTACTCCAGAAGGTCGTCTAACTAACATTCAATACAAATGCAATCCAGCTGCTGAGTAAATTGAGGTGCTCTGTTTCTTGGACAAATTAGGTTCAAACAATTGCTGCATGTGAACTCCCAAAATATCTTCACTGTCCTTTCACTTCTAGTTTCCTACTAGTTCAAAAATGAAATACTATTTATCAGTACAGGTACTAATATAGAAAGCACCCCATGCTACCCACAAGGAGGGAAACCGCAGCAAAAATTAGAATAACCCTTGCATACAAAAACAAAAGTTGCAACGTAAATAAATCAAATCATAGAAGTGATTAAAATATAGCCCTAAAAATTGTTACATTTTTATTTTAATATTATATTGTTGCAAAACTATTGTAATTCTCCTGCCAAGACTTGCAGAAATAACACATGCTATGCTTGTGTATTTTTACATGAATATATATTCATAATGAAATAACCAAATGTTGCAGTTATAATACATTGTTTGACTTTTTCTTACCTCACTTTGAAATGGTCCAAAGTTTATCAAACCTGGGCTTGAGAGATCACCTGGTTTGTGATGGTAGATACTCAGGACAAAGTTCAGAGTAAATGTTGAAATCATTGAAGCAAAGAACTGGAATAAAGATGGTAGATTCTAAGGATCAAATTCGCCTTACAGAAATAAATTACAGGCCTGTAGGAGACTGTTCAAAATGCTGGAAGCAAACACACTACAAACTGAAAATCACCAGTCTTTCCCTTGAGACACACTGTATAAATCTGGAGCAATAGAATTGTTTCAAAACTGCCACGCAATCTGGATTTGAGGCATTTGCATTTTAAGATTCAATTTGCAGTTCAGTTCCTGTTACTCTTGAACTTGGAAGTAAATCGCCAGCATCCAATCGCCTGGATCTGATAACGTAATCTGGGAGAACTTGTAGATAATGACAAGGAAGGCAAAAACTCGGAGGAAGAACAGTGACTACACAAGCAGAGGGGAAGCTGTAGACAGCAATGTCATTGCTCTTCTGACTTGGGTAGAAGCAGGACCTAGAGAACAGCTTCACGTTGGTAT
Source organism: Hypanus sabinus (assembly GCF_030144855.1). Lineage (NCBI taxonomy): Eukaryota > Metazoa > Chordata > Chondrichthyes > Myliobatiformes > Dasyatidae > Hypanus > Hypanus sabinus. The sequence continues at coordinate 31,654,050 of NC_082714.1, forward strand.
ATCATGAGAAATCAGTATTGGAAAAGGTTGAAGAGGCAAACATACCAAGAGTTTTAAAAGATGAACAAGTGTTCCAGCCACTAAGAACATTGTTTCTGGCCAGGATGACTTCTATCAGTGCTGAGAGTAAAGAAAATTCATTACTGAGCAGTGTGGTGCAGTTTGAGGAAGAATGAAATGATTTAGGTAGAACTATGAATGTTCAGAGAATGGGTTCTTGCACAGTATCTCAGGAAGTGGTGAAGACGATCATATATCCCACAATTGCTATGGTAACCTTTAGGTATTTTATTTTGGACCCTTTGTCTACTTACAATACGCCAGGTCAGCATTTGGTTCCAGAAAGAAGCCCCCTCTTCCAAGCTGAAAAGAACACCACCTACAAAATTAATTATACATTATGAGGAGGCTGAATTGTAAAGCAATCATTCAATTTGACAATGGTAAGTAAAAGAATATATTTTTTTTAAAAAACAATAAATAACAAGACTTTAATCTATATTACAATGTATTCTTAACCACAAATCATGGGGAAAAACATTAATTTCTTGAATCATAACTCAAACAGAAAAATGATGACAGGCTAAAATTTGGTTGTTCTTTTCAGCTAGGAAATACTCAGTTTAGAATGGGGATCCATCAACTTCTCACATTTTCTATATTTGCAAAGCGCAAAGAATCGAGATTAGTACAAAAATTCTGAGCTAAGTAAGCTCAATTTGCAACTTTTTCCAATTCTGTGCAGTGTTAATGACAAGATCTTTAACAGTGTTGAGAAACAGAGGGATTTTGGGCTCCCAGAAGTGGCTACACAGTTTGATACAGGGAATAAGAAGGCATATTGCATAGATTCCTTTACTAATTAAAGCAGTGAGTTCAAGGGCTAAGAAGTTATGCTGCAGTTTTATAAAACTCTAGTTAATCTGGAGTATTGCATACAGAAGTTGCAGAGAATGATGTGTTAGAAGCTGAGGCTTGTGGGTGGCAGATAAGGTCTAAGGGTACTCTATTCCTCTTATGTACAGGACCAGGGGGAATGGGGTGAGGGAAGGCATGCAGGAAATGGAAGAGATAAAGGTGATGGCAGCATCTGTAGTGGTGGGAGGAAAACCCTATTTTCTGGGAAAATAGGGCACATGATGTCATGTCATGCAATAAAAAGTCTCATCTTGAGAATAAACACAGAAGAGGTAGAGGAACTGAGAGAAGGGAGTAGCAATTTTACAAGTGACAGGGTAGGAGGCATAGCCAATATAACTGTGGGAGTACGTGAGTTTGTAAAAGATGCCCATAGAAAATTTGCCTCTGGAGATGGATGCAGAGACTTCAAGAAAGGTGAGAGAGGTGTCAAAGATGGATGAAGTAAATTTAAGAGCAGGGCAGGAGTTGAAGGCAAAGTTAACAAAATGATGTGAGGTTAGCAGGGCTTCCACAAATGTTCTTTTGAGGTACATCAAGGATTCTGCTAACTATTAAGCACATTCTATTTTGATCTTTCATGCCCCTCAGGCAGAATTTAGGATTTTCTCTTGAAGCTTCAAAAGCAAAGCCTAATCTACATGAAAATACTGTGTTTTTGGAACTATAGGTATGTTTTGTAAACTAACCCATAAATTCCATGTGGGCTTTAGATACTCAATGAAAGTGCATTACTGCTTACCTACTGGGGCACCAAAAGCAGCAGAAACTCCTGCTGCAGCTCCAGCAGATACAAAATCTCTTTTTTCAGTATCTCTACGAAAATACTCAAATATCTGAAACAGAGAAGCAAAAGGCACTTAACTTTCTCTATTTTCTACATGATTTCAGTTTGACCACCGGACAATAACAATACAAAAATCAATCTTGCCCCCAGTTGCTGGAGTATCCTTTCATTTAAATTTAAAGTTCTTTGAATGTCTTTATGTCAATGACAGTTGAGGAATATTTCAAAATATCAATAAACTTCTTCAAAAGAATTCATAATTTTTCAAAAAACATGCACTTAAAGTTCAAAATAAATTTATTATCACAGTACATTCTGTATATGTCACCATATACATTCCTAAGATACGGCTATTTGCAGGCATACACAAGAAGCACAATAGAGTAAATCCAAGAAACACAATAGAATCAATGAAAGACTACACCCAACAGGACTGACAAACTACCAATTTCAAAAGATAACAAACTGAGCATATACAGAAAGAAATAATGATAATAATAGTAATAAATAAGAAATAAATGTCAACAAAATGAGGTGAAGAGCGAGAAAGTGAGTGCATAGGTTGTGGGGACAGATCAGGGATGAGGCGAGTGCAGTTGAATAAAGTTGTTGCAAATGATTCAAGAGCCTGATGGTTGAGGAGTAGTAACTGTTCCTGAGCCTGGTGGTGCGTGACCCGAGACTCCTGTACTTTCTTCCTGATGGCAGCAGCGAGAAGAGAGCATGACCTGGGTGGTAGGGAACCTTGATGATGGATGCTGCTTTTCTGCGATAGCTCTCCACGTAGAATGCTCAATGATGGGAAGGGCTTTACCCGTGATGGACTGTGCTGTAATTTTGTAAGCTTTTCCATTCAAGGGCATTAATGTATTCATGCTAGACTTGATGCAATCAGTCAATATAGGCTCCACCACACACCTTTAGAAGTCTGTCAGTCAAAGTTTTAGATGTTATGCTGAATCTTCACAAACTTCTAATGAAGTAGAGGCGCTGCTGTACTTTCTTCATAACTGTTTTAACATGCTGGGTCCAGGAGAGACCCTCTGAGTTGGTAACACCGAAGAACTTAAAGTTGCAGACCTTCTCCACGGCTCTGATCCCCTGATGAGGACTGGCTCATGAACCTCCAGTTACCTACTCCTAAAATCAATAAACAGCTCCTTCAACTTGCTGATATTGAGTAAGAGGTTGTTGTTGATGATAGAGGTGTCATCAGCAAAGAAAACAATGAACTCATATAATGCAAGTAGAACAGAGTGCTAAGCACACAGCCTTGTGGTGCACCTGTGCTGATGAACATGTGAAGCAGATGTTGTTGCCAATCCAAACTGACTGGAGTCCACAAGTGGCATAATCAAGGATCCAATTGCACAAGGAGGTATTAAGGACAAGGTCTTGAAGCTTACTGATTAGTTTTTGGAGATGATATGGAAAGCCAAGCTGGAATCAATAAAGAGCATCCTAATGTTTTCATCTTTCTGTCCAGATGTTCCAAGGTTCAGTAACAAGCCAATGAAATGGCATCTGCTGTGAACCTGTTCGGGGAAGAGCCTCAATGATTTTGTGAAGACACAATCATTGACAATTGTTTTAATAAATTCCATGACAAACATGGTGTGTTCATGTAAATCCTCTTATGTGTCTTTAAACGATGCCCAGTCCACCAAGTCGAAGCAATCATGTAGCTGTTTCTCTGCCTCCCATGACAAACTCTTTGTTGTCTTTATCTCAAAAGCCTTGTTCTTTAGCCTCCGTCTGTCTGCAGGTAGGAGGACGGATCATATTTCCTGAAATGCAATCTGGGCATGAAACGGTAAACATTCTTTATTGCAGTATATCAATGGTCTAGTGTGTTGAGACCTCTGGGACTACAGGTTATGTGTTATAACCACCACATCCGAGCACCACAGGGAGTTGAAACACACACCCCCATCTTTTGCCTTCTCCTAATCAGCACAGAGATAAACCAAGGTTGTAGATTTTATTGATATTAATGATATTTTAACCCTGTAGTCCTTAGAGTTTCTGCATGATATTCATTCAAAGAAGGAGCAAAATCAGGATGGAATGAAATTGCATACTCGTTCACAAAATATTAATTAATACTTATACATTAAAATTTCGACTAAATTTTATACACAATCTCCACCTATAATATTTATCCTGCAATTAGTCAGTTTATATCCATCAGCAGCATTTTACCTCATTGTTATACATTTCAAAATTGGTTCGTTTTTGTCTTCAAATGCCCTTATTGAACTATTAAACAGCTTCTTAAACACTGAAATCAACTACCCTCAGTCTGTCAGAAATATTTCTTTCATTCTATCCATTTCCCTCAAACTCAAGTCTTTTTTGCAACTTAAAACTTGTTTAAAAACAATGGATCTCATGCTTTCCCAGCACAGAAGACAAATTAACTCTTCTCAGGCTTCCAGCCGGGTATGGATATCAAATATAACTGAAGTTTGGATTAAAAACTCTGTCATCTTGTTCAGGAATGATCCCTGAAGAAAATGGCAGAGTTTGCCATCAAAACGTCAGTTGTAATCAATACCTGTACCCAGTTGGAAGTCTGAGAAAAGTTTATTTGTTAACTCTTGTTGTCTTGTTGTCACTGTATTGATTACAAGTTAATTAAATTTCCCTTCCACAGTTGCGGCCCAACCTATTAAGGGTTCTTAACATTTTATAGTTTTACTTTTAACTGATGCTTAATACTATTTATTTCTACATTTCTTGACAAATTTAACACTTGTGCATTGGCTGACCTGTGAAAGTAAATAGCAAAACTGACCTTGAAGTCTTTCTTTAACGTTGAGGATCTCCCCTGTGAAATACCAGCTGCAATAACAGCACCCGAATGAATCATTGGACCTTCCTACAATTAAAAAAGGCAACATGTAAATTGTGTTTTCAACAGAGCACATCAAAGCAGCAGGGCCCGGGTCTAACAGCGAGGAACAACCCAATGTTTGGCCGATTTAAGTGGATTGGCCAGATTGAAAAGATCAGAGTGTCAAGGCCAGATGAGAGAAATGGGCCAGTGTTCAGTTCACTGCTTGGCGAGTTTTACTCGTCCCTGCGCTGAACTGAAGCTGTGGCCTGCAACTAACTGGCTCCTGGACCAGCTGCACTGTTGAAAGACTTGGGGGCTGTGCACTCACTTTCCTGAACTTTAGTTCTCCATGTTGTTTGCTTACTTTTTATTGCTTGCATGATTTTTTTTGCACACTGGGTGTTAACTGTCTTCTTTAATGGGTACCACTGGGTTTCTTTGTTTCGTGGCTGCCCGTAAGGAGACGAGTCTCAAGGTTGTATATAGTGTACATACATTGATAATGAATGTACTGTGAACTTTGAACTTTTTTGTGGTCTTTTCCACTTTTCAACTTAAACCCTTTTCACTGAATAGTTGATTAAATAAGAGCTGTAATCAAGCGGTAAGCCAGATTGGGACCCAGCTTGGGCCAATGTGATCTGAATGAATACACCACGTTCGGATCTTGTCTGGTGAATACACTTTTGAAACATCAAGATTTGGGTTAGATCAGATTGTACTACCCCAACTTACAGCTTTCTTCATGCCATGTGTCTGTGTTAGCTGACAAATGTATTAAATAGACACTGCCAGGAAATTGATTATGGATTTTATCCAAGATGGGAAAGTAATTTTAAGGTGTCTCCTTCAAGTTAGAGATGGCAAAGCAATGGATCTGAAACACAGGCAATGCACATAAAAGTCTCGTGTACTTTTCAAGATGATCTGTACTATCAACAAAGGAGAGAATGCGGAATGCAGCCTGGGACAGAACATGCTTTTTTTTGGGTATCTAGTTTGTCTAATATCTAATACAGGGAGCTCCCTTATCTAATACAGGGAGCTCAGCTGGTGGCAGCCACCTATGGAGATGAACAAGACTTGCATTACTTTTCAAAAGATGTCAAGTCTTAAGATGTCAAGAACATCAGGTGCAATATTCTGCAAGCACCTCTGGGTCAAGTTAGATATGGAAATATTATCAGAACTCACTCTTGAAGTAAGCAAAGAATGGACATGATTAAGTGAGGTTTGAATTTTATACCTAATCCACAGATCTGGAGAAATTGCAGTAAAAATATAACTCATTTACAGCATTTTAGTTAGGGAAGTAACTTGCATCTGACCCACCAAACCCCACAAGTGTCTATGACCTCAAATGTTCTCAAACTACTATTTACCAAAAGGACTGTTTGCCATTACTGCATCCTCACCAAGAGAATGGGAATGAGCATTTAATGCTGACTTTGCCAGTATGCATATCCCAGGGAAGTATTAAAAGATTCAAGTGGAGGGGAAGTGAAAATTTTATTTCCCTGTTCTTGATAGTTTCATTCTGTCAGAAAGCACTAGATTAGGTTGATACTTGAGCAATCTTGCTTCAGGAATTAAACAAAGCTAAGAAATATTGAAAGGGTGGGTCCAGGAGTACTTGCAGCCAGAAAATAATTTTGCTGTCAAGTTAAATTTTGAACTTAAATTTTCTCTAATTAAAGGCTTGCAAATATCTTCAAACATTTAACATTTGAAAAGTCATAAAACTGAATGTTTACTTTGTACCTAAAAACAAGTCAAAAAACATATGCTTCAGTTATTAATTGCAAACTATACCAACATTTTAACACCTTAGTTTTCATCCAAAGGTTTAGAGTACAATTGTAACATTTATAATTAAGCTACAGATGTAGTAAAATTACACTACCAAAGTATTCAATACTTACAGTACTCATAATCAAACTCTATAAAAATTTAAAAATATAAGAGAACGAAACACATACACAGTCTAATCAAACTTTCCTCAAACTTCCAGTCTCACACAGCCCAAGCAGAGAAAAGGAGTGCAGAATTCCAATTCTAATGTGGCAGGGTTAAATGAGAATGCTAGTAGTAAAGTTGGTTAATTGTCAACCAAGCCTCGTTTGATACCTAAAAATGACCATTCCTCATGCTTTCCAACTGTAAAAATAGTTGTCTTCATTATCAAAAAGTTTCTCCTTTTTTTTTAAATCAGCCCTTACCTAAGCCTCCATATGTTAGTCTCCCAACTACATTAAATGGTTAGATAAAAATCACATTTCTCACCATGTGCAGCTAATTCAAAGTAATCAGTGTCAATACAGGGAACTGCAGTGTTAATATGGTTACAAATCTATAACCAACTACATTATTGCATATTCTAAGATCCAAACCACCTTTACACATAGACAATGACTAATTTTACATCCATTTGTGGGCCTAGTCCATTATAAATAGAAAGGAAATTACCCAATTTAACTTCAAAATTAATTCTCATGACTTATATTCTATCTAAACAACAAAGAAGCCCATAGACTTCAGACCGTCAGGTGATTAGCAAGTAAGTGTTCCTTTAAAAAAAAGCAGATGTCATTTTTCTAAAGGGTTACCCATACTGTATGTAATTTTAACAAGATGATACATAGTTCTTGGTTGATCAATTTTACCCAACTAATATACATTTATGCCAAAGCTATATCACATAAAATTTAAAATTAATGAACAATAAATTACCAATTTGTCCAGAGTCATTTAAAAGGATAGTCAGTCAATTATTAATACCTGAATACGATGGGGTTTTGACTCCACATATCTGATCATTCCATCAGCTGCAGCTATACTCATGCCTAAAGCAATGTAGATTTTGCAAAAACAAATCATTGGACACAAGAGTTTGCAAATGTTGAATCTAGAGCAACAAAGTAAGTGCTTGAGAAACTCAACAGCTCTGGCAGCATCTGTGGAGGGAGGGCAATTGAAATTTTGCATTGAGACCCTTCTTCAATCCACATAAAGAGTCTCATTGCAAAATGTCAGCTATCCATTTCCCTCCACTAATGCTATCTAACCTGTTGATTTCAACCAGCATCTTATTTGTAACTGCACCTTTGCCTATAAGAAAAACCTTGAAAGGTAGCAGCTTTCATTGGTGTGAGCCGTGTGCTTGCAACTTTTGTGATGGTCGCCACCTACTTATCGGCTGCAGTTGGCCTGGAGTGAGCTAAGGGTGTACATTCTATAAACACACAGCCTGCTCCCAATTTCACCAAATGCAAAATAATGTACAAATTAGGCTATTTATAACTACCTAGTTTCATTTCAGATCTTACAATAAAAATGGGATTAATAAAGGATTAGTGTAAGTGGCAGGACTCAAAGGGTTAAAGGACCAGGCCCTATACCATACTATCTATATGATTTGAAAAGGCAATGAATAGACCGACTGCAACCCCAACATCTGATGTATTTGTGAATGCACAGAAAAAAATGGATGGTAGGAATAACTTTCCAGATCAATCACAATGCTCTTGCTCAGTTCCGCAAGTTCTTTACTCTCATTCTTAAACATTTTTTAATCTATTGCATAACTGACACAAAAAGCAGTTCCTTAATCCAGTTTATAAAACCAGTAAAAATAAGAATTTACCAGAAATACTGAAGAATCTACACACATTACGACAGAAAATTGCTGGGGCTTCAACTAAGTATTCTGTATCTTCACTAGCAACAGGGAAGGTCCTGGAAGACTAGACAGTAGCCAATGCTGTTCCTTTGTTCAAAAAGGGAAATATGGATAATAGAGAAAACTATAGAACTGTAAACCTGACATCAGTGGTAGGAAATATATTGGGGAGGATTTTGAAAAATATGGTCTGATTAGGGACGGTTAGCATAGCTTTGTACAGGGCAGGTCAGACCCTACAAACTTGTCTGAGTTTTCTTGAGAAGGTGATGAAGCTAATTGATGAGGGTAAGGCAGCAGCTGTGATCTACATGGATTTTACTAAAGCATTTGACAAGGTCCCTCACAGTAAGCTACTCTAGAAGGTTAAAATGCATGGGAAAATGGTGATGTGGTAGTGTGGAAGGTATTATTCTGCCTGTGGGTCCTTGAGCATAGGTATTCTGCAAGGATTGGTGCAGGGACCTCTGTTGCTTTTGATGTATATAAGTTACTTGGATGAAAAATGCAGATGATTGGGTTCATAAATTTGCAGATGAAGGAACACTGGACAATGTAGAGTGCTGTGAAGGTATAGCAGAATATACATCAGTTACAGATGTGGTCAAAGGAGCAGCAGATCGACTTTAATTTGGGCAAGTGTGAGATGTTATACTTTGGAACATCAAATGTAAGTGCACAGTATATGTTAATGCAAGACCCTTAACAGCACTGATGTGCCGAAGAATCTTGCGGTCCAAGACCAGAGCTCACTCAATGTGCCCACACAACCAGATAGGATGGTAGAGACAGACAGAATGTTTGCCTTCATTGGTTGGGGTGATTGTGCAGAAGAGTCAAAAGGTTATATAAAAAAACACTTTGGTTAGGCGGCTCTTGGAATATTGTGTGCAATTCTGGTTGCACCATTACAGAAAGGATGTGAGGCTTTAGAAAGAGTGCTGTCTGGATTGGAGGATACGAGCCATTAATTTGGAAAAACATGCATTACTTATTCTGGAAAACCTGAGGCAGAAAGGAGACCTAATATAAGATTATAAAATTATGAGAGGCATAGTAGACGATGGGAATTTTTTTTTGCCCCCAAGGTAGATATGTCAAGAACTAGAGGACATGCATTTAAAATGAGGAGACCGTTAAAAAGAGATGTGTGGGGCAAGTTTATTTTGTATATAACCACAGAAAGTTGAGTGTCCAGAATGGGCTTAGAAGGGAGTGATGGAAGCAGATACAATAGCAGCATTTAAGAGGCTTTAGATGCTTGAATATTGATAAGGATCACATACAAAGAATTAGTTTAGCTCTGCATCATATTCAGCAGAGACATTGTGGGCTGTAAGGCTTACTCCTATGCTGAACTGTTCAATATCTTATCACGTAGTAGAAAAATACAGTCTGCTTCTCCATTACATCAATAAAAATCCTAGGACTGAATACTTATCAGGCTGGCATGGACTAGATGGACTGAAGGGCCTGTTTCTTTGCTGTAGTACTCTACAAGTCTATTACGAGACACTAAATGCATTCAATACTGCATCAATACAAATACTAAAGAAAATTATAACTTGCTTTCTAATGTTAACAGAAGTGTCTGCATCAATGCCAAACACCATACGCTTTAATATCTAACTAAATTATTTTGCAGCTCAAACAATGTACCCTTGGCTATTGTTTATTGTATAATATAAAGTAAAAATTCAATACTCAATTTGCACCATCAGTTCATATGTCTGTACTTCTGACTGAATGACTAAATTTGTTAAGACTTCTCCAAAAAAGAGGTAAACTTCAGATCCATTATTTTAAAAGTCAATTGATCTGATAGTGCTTATAGGCGTAGTATACAAATAATTATCAGCTGCTCACACATGCAGTTATCTGTATTACACATTACCTTGCCAACTGCCAGTCCACCAACAACAGAGGAGATAACACCAAGCACTTTGACGATCAGTGTCTGCAACATAAGCACAGGCATAATTCTGCAGACGATATATAAATAAATAAAATGCTTACAAACGTGATTGGGCAGGGAGCTGAGCTTTACACAGTATAGAGAAACTTCAGAAAGACAATGACTGTATACTCACCTTATTCTTCAACAAATATATTTCTCACAGCTTTATAATAATTGAAGATAAAGTATTCAGAACTAAGTATTATCAGATCACTGCCTGTTCTATAAATTGCGTAATGCCAAAATCAAAATCAGACACATCTTAGCTAAAAGAAGTTCACTATCATTTCTTTGCTTCTGTACTCCTTGCTTTTACATACAAATTGAAGATCTCAAATGTTTCTTTAAATATTTGGCCCAATCATTCCTGTATCAAGCCTTTGAAATTCAAGCAGTTCTGTTTGCATGTTCTTTCCCCAAAGACCTACAATGGATTCCTTTTCATGCTCTGAAGGATATCATTGAAAATGCTTTCATCATTTTATACAGCCATTCTCCTCAGAACCCAAATAATACTTTGTCAATTATATGACCTAAAAGTAGAATCAGTATGCCCACATGAGCTCTATTGAAAACCCTTCATAATATTGAATACTGTAGCTATTAAATCTCTAGTCTTTGGGTTAATGGAACAATCCTGGCTCACTTGAAATCCAAAAGCAAAACAATGCAAATATAAATGTGAAATGAAAATGAAAAAATGCCAGAAATACTTGGCACAGATGAAAGATTATCAACCTGAAATGTTAATTATGTTTCTCTTCTCACAAATGCCTCCCGACCTGCAGAGGATTTTTGCCATTTTCTCTTTTAATTCCCTGCCTATGTACTTACTTGTTCAAAATATCAAGACTGTAAGTGCTGGTGTAAACAGCTTTATTAACTACTCATGCATTTTCTTGAAAGGGTCACTTGGAAGCTAGCTCTTAGGGATACCTGCACTGTAAACTACTTTGCTAGGTAAGTGATTTATGATTATCTTCAATATCTGTTCATTGTGCTATGAATGGTGAATGAATTCTATTAAACTGTGTGCATATCTTACTCAGTTTATTTAATTTGAAAACTGGGGCTAAAACTATCATGGAAGTGGGGTGGCACAATGTTCCAATAATCAGTGCTGCTGCCTCACTGCTCTGGCACGACAGGGTTAACACCTCTAGCATTTGCACATTCTCATCCTGATATTTTGGGTTTTCCAAGTGCATACAGTTCCTTTCCACTTACAAAGACATGCTGGTTTGCAGTGTAAATGGTTAGTATAAATTGCATAGATGGTTAACAACAGAATAAAGGGAAGGTTTATTAGGGATGAGAGAATTTTTAAAAAATTAGCACTTCATGGTAAGCATCAACATTGTGTGCCTAAGGGTCTGATTACTTGTAGTATCATTTTATGACTTCATATACGTTCTGCCTACCTTAAGTCGAACAACATGAGACACCTTTACTCCATTAAGGTAACATTTGATCTGTGGAATTCCACTCCCAGCTGCTGCAGGCTAAAGTCAAACATAAAAACAGATATCATACAAAGATGAATTAACTCCACCATTTAAGATAACTTAGGATGACTTTGTTGAAACATATTTTGGCAGAGAATATATTTGGTTATCTTAAGTAGATTCTTCAATAATTGAGATAAGTTGGAGCTACCTGTGATATTAAGTAATATCACAGTTGTGTTACAGGAAGAGATGAAATACTTAAATAGTACCTCTGGTTAAAATTATTACTAGGATTTACTGTATGTGCAATAAAGACAAAAGAACTAAAATGCTGATTCTTTTCTACAAAATATTGATTAGGCCATAGTTGGAATACTGCATGCCACTCAGGGAAATGTGTTACCTCAAAGAAGATCAGGACCATGAAAAGCATACAAGATAGATTCACAAACTAGAAGTAAACATTTAGGAGTGCAGTGAAGAAAGATCCCCCCCCCCCCCCCATTCAGAGGGTGGTTATTCTGCAGAATTCTTTACCAAGACACCGAAGAAACCACAACCAAGGGAGATGAATGACTTCAGACCTGTTGCTTTGACGTTGCACGTGATAAAGACCATGGAGCGGCTGATAATACAGAATCTGAGGCCTCAAACCAGGCACACCCAGGATCCTCTTCAGTTTGCGTATCAGGAGAAGGTGGGAGTGGAGGATGCTATCATGTACTTGCTGCACAAATCCCTCTCTCACCTGGACAGGGTCAGTGGTGCTGTGAGAATTACATTCCTGGACTTCTCTAGTGCCTTTAACACCATCCAGCCCAGGATCTTAAGGCACAAACTAACAGAGATGGGAGTAGACTCACACATGGTGGCTTGGATAACAGACTACTTGACAGACATACCTCAGTATGTGCGGTTGGGAGACTGTAGGTCTGACACGGTGGTCAGCAGCACAGGAGTGCCGCAAGGGACCATGCTCTCTCCGGTCCTGTTCACCCTGTACACATCAGACTTCCAATATAACTCGGAGTCCTGCCATGTGCAGAAGTTCGCTGATGACACGGCCATAGTGGGGTGTGTCAGGAATGGTCAGGAGGAAGAGTATAGGAAACTGATACAGGACTTTGTGATATGGTGCAACTCAAACTACCTGCGTCTCAATATCACCAAGACCAAGGAGATGGTGGTGGACTTTAGGAGATATAAGCCTCATATGGAGCCAGTGGTCATTAATGGAGAATGTGTGGAGCAGGTTAAGACCTACAAGTATCTGGGAGTGCAGTTAGACGAGAAGCTAGACTGGACTGCCAACACAGATGCCCTGTGCAGGAAAGCACAGAGTCGACTATACTTCCTCAGAAGGCTGGCGTCATTCAATGTTTGTAGTGAGATGCTGAAGATGTTCTATCGGTCAGTTGTGGAGAGTGCCCTCTTCTTTGTGGTGGCGTGCTGGGGAGGCAGCATTAAGAAGAGGGATGCCTCACGTCTTAATGAGCTGGTAAGGAAGGCGGGCTCTGTCATGGGCACAGAACTAGAGAGTATGACATCAGTGGCAGAGAGGAGGGCGCTGAGTAGGCCAAGGTCAATCATGGAAAACCCTGAACATCCTCTGCACAGCACCATCCAGAGACAGAGAAGCAGCTTCAGCAGCAGGTTGCTGTCAATGCAATGCTCCTCAGACAGGATGAAGAGATCATTACTCCCCAACGCCATTCAGCTCTACAATTCAACCACCAGGGGCAAGACATGTTAAAGTGCCGGGGTTAGGACTGAGCTTAAGTTACCACTCAATGCACTTTAGCAAACTATTTAAGAACTTTTTAAAAGCTATTTATTAATGCTTTTTGGGAGGGTGATTTTAGATGCATATTTATACTGAGTTAAATACTGTATGTAATTAGTTTTGCTACAATAAGTGTATGGGACACTGGAAAAATGTTGAATTTCCCCTTGGGGATGAATAAAGTATCTATCTATCTATCAAAGAATGTTGTGAAGGGCAAGTTAATAAATATGCTTACAAATTTATAGACAAAAGGTAAAGAGAGAGAATGAGAAAGAGGATCAGCCAATGGCAGACATGTTCAAATTGCAAATGATTTACTCCGATTTTTTTACTTCTATGGGCATGAGGAATGAGAGTTTAAGTGAAAAGGTTTAAACTAAAGCCATCTATTGTTACAGCAGAACAGGTTACAGAATAAGAGTTTAACAATACTATAGAACTTTTAAGGTAGCAAGCAACAGAGACGTTTTTATTGGTCACTAAATGAGAAGAAAGCATCATTCTGGATACATTTCAGGGAAACATTGGAATAAATGTGTTACTGAACATGAAGTGCTTTGTTGCAAGAGACAAATGAAACACAGACATAATTTTAAAAAACAGAATAACTATTTGATTGGGGTATAAGACGCCATAGATGGTGCAAATTGTTGAATCAGTGCTGAAACAGAAAGGTAACTTGCTTATCATTTATGTTGTTTCGCTTTCCAAAGGTATTGTCTGAATTGCTGAGTACTCCAGTATGTATCTTCATTTGCAATTTCGAACATCCCTCGTATATTACTAGTGATTGCGCCTTTGCTCTGTATATTATGTTGTTCACAGTGTGAGCTCATATTCTACACAACACTTTTAGTTCAAATGCAGTACTCAAGGACTGCTATGCTACCAGATATACATGTCTGAACAAGAGCTGAAGACATGTTTTAAGATTTAAAATTACTTGAATACAGTGGATTCCAGTTCCTTGAGCCCTCAGTTAATTGGGGCAATTTATTTGGGACAACTCTTAAAGAACAACAACTAATTGCAAACACAGCCTGGATTCTCGTCATTTTAAGGACACTATGCCACTTAATTGTGACAGGAGACTGTTGCCGAACAGTTTCTAACTCGTGTCAGTAACATACACTTGTGTGGCCATTAGACTCTACACCATGCTTAAAGAGAACACTTTTTGAAATACTATCAGTTGCATGGGTTTGTATGCAAAGAACTGTCATTTTTGTCACCAAAGTGACAAATAAGCAGTAAGACAATTCAGAACTGTTTTGCTCACTGCAGTTTCAAGCATTCAGCCTTGAAGATGCCAGGAACAAGAGTGCAAAATGAAACACTCTCACTACTCCAACAACTAGGAATTATAAAGAATTTGAAGGTATCGACAATCATCCAAAATGTTACAATGAAAATGAAGATTTAGAGGATACAATTATCGCAAGCATTGTATAAAGGCAGTCCATTATCTGCACCAGGTATTATTTCCAGTTTATCAAAAGAACACAGCAGCGTACACCAGGTAAATTCCTTCATCAATAACCATTAGGAACCAATACCCAGTTTTATAGCACTTTAGTATGATTGGTAATTTGTTCTGCATTTCATTTAAATATATAATTTGTTATTCAGTTAGATGGTAGTTTGTCTGTTTTATACTTTTTTCTAAACTATTCCCATGAAACTTCAACTAAGATGTGACCAAGATGTATTTGTCCTGATGTGTCCCAATTAAATTAAATCCACAGTACTGTATACTCAAGAAAACGGAAGAATGGAATAAAAAATGAGAGAAAAAATGAAGGGAAATAAAGAATATTGATGTTAAAAGAACATAGAATGCAAGACTAAAATTTTCCATTGGACTACACTAATCAGACTGAAAATGCTTCTTAAAAGTCAACATCAGAATGCTTCGTTTCATTCAAATTGTCAAAAGCCTCAATAAGATACTTTAAATATACTACACTATTATCAAAAGTCAATATAAAAAGCAAAGTTATAAAAACATCAAGTTAAATCTAAAACACGATTTCAGCCATGTTAATTTAGAAATTCATAATTTAGAGTATTTGGAAAAACAAAGCTTCAAAACCTCTATAAAAGCCACCAGGAAAGAGCCGATCATCACAAAGCCAGCATTCAAGGATGCCCAAAGCACAAGTGAAATGGATAATCCACCTTGTTCTGTAGATTTATCAATATCTACATATTTTTTAAGGAAAATCAATATAAATTACATGGAAAATATGAACAGAATTTTAAAAATCTCAAAGCAGTTGAAATCCATAACAGTAATTCACGATAAGTCACAATGAAAAGGATACTTTCTTTAATCACATCGTACTTTATATCCGCAAGCTTTTCTACAACTATATCGATAAAACAAGCAATAAGGCCAGTAAAGATTCCAATGAAGCAACAGACCAACCATCTTTTGATTTCCAGTACATGAAAGCCCTAAGGAAGGGAAAAGAAAGGTAACTGTAAGTAGATTATCAATACTACATTTAGGAGCATACTATCACATGGCATCTTGGTGAAATTGGAGAATGAGCAAACTTTATCATGTCTATTGTAAACCACAAAATCCTACATTCAAAGGATGGATAGTGCATAATCAGCTAATTTGTACAACTGAATTACAAAGTCAAAAGCAGAATGTAAATGTGACTGTTTCACACTTCCCGTTTTAAAACCTTCCAGAATTTAGTGCGGCTGCTAATTAAAAAGAAAAGACCATGTACACTGAAACTAATACCCAAGTACCAATGATATTGATTTGATACATGTATTGATTTGGTATCAATGACCCGGTAGAAATCTTGTGATAACATACAGTATAATACTGGTTGTTCACCCCTTATCTTAAATCCAAAATCCAAAAACCTCTGAAGTTAGATTTTATTTGAGCACTGACATAATGTCACAAATGGAAAATTACACATGGTGCTGGGAAGGTTGCTAGGTGATATACAGATCTCTGCACTCCACAGACAGTTCTGAGAAATGACTGGAAGTTAAGTGAAAAATAGAAAAATACTGCATAATCGAAAAATGAAGACCTCAATCGTGTATTGGAGTAGACCGGTCAGCATTGGAATGAATGTGTGGCTTCACAGTATGCTGATCATGAAGCAAGCAAAGATCGATCACGACAAACTGAAAATTGAAGATAATTGTCTCATGCACAAAATTAACAAAATTTTACATAAAAGTAACCCCCTTCCATCATAGTTACTGTGGAACCGGCAGCTGTTTGAAATGGATGGTGTATATGAAGCCAATTGCAGCACAGGAATCCAGTAACAGACACAGTCAGGGGGAGTCATTCTACTCCAACAGTCTGGAGGACCCAGCTCCATCACGTCAAACTGTGCTCTGACTACAGACTGTTCACTCTGTGAGCTTCTCACCAGCTGTACATAAGCTGTATATAGAATGTAAATAGATTTTGTGTTTAGACTTGGACTGCATCCCTAAGGTACTTCATTATATAGATACAAACAGTCCAAAATTCAAAAAAATCCAAAATCTGAAACACTTCCGGCCCTAAGCACTTTGGATAAGGGATGCTCACCCTGTACATCTATGAACAGTACTGAATAGTATCTTCTATTTTAATCAGATAGATCTTTTAGCGATCAATTAGATAAGTAATCAAATGAATATTTTGAGTCATTTAGTATGAACCTAATTCATATTTCATTACTATAATGCATCATTATCTAGATGTGAATCATTGAATCTGTAGGATTTCATTTTCCAGGCATTATAATGCAGTCTACCTGTCAAAGCAAATGCAAGTTGTATGCTGGTTCATTTATTAAGTCTGTAAACTAGATGACACAAACAACACACCAAAATGCTTTAAGAAGGTTTGATTAAATAGTTGGTTATGCAACTCCATCAATATTTGGATGGCCATTATATTGCATTATACTTAGATGGCCTTCACACATTTATGAACAGACTATGCCTTAGACGCAAGGGGAATGAACCTTAAGTCATGGTCTTTTTGCCACATTCAGATCTTAAATATTTAAGGTTTTTCCTCATGAGTAGTTATTCCCAAACCTCTCTGACTTGATAGCATTAAGCACTGCTTTAACTAACCATTTGAAGGGTTTCTTCACATTGATTCTTCATATGGTGAGGTACACTATGTTTTGAATGCTAAACTGGCTGTTAAATTACTTAAGCTGCTAAAGTATATTTAAAAATTGAGAGAGAACACTACAGTATCCGGTAAATATTATAAAACAATTAAATCAAAATGCTCCTTCAGAGCCACCATCTCATTACCAGCTTCATTTTCACTTCCTTCCAGTAACAACAATGTATCCCTAATCCAACATGCCATATGTAGAAACTAGTCATCACTGAAAGATCAGCAAATCAATAAAGGAGGAATTAAAAGGAAAATGTTAACAATACAGACTAACACAGACATAAGAAAATCACAAACAAGATAAAACAGAAGAAATGAAAAACTTAAAAGTAGTCAGTGTTGACAGCAGAATGTGCATTTTTGGAACAAATGATCAGATTTCACAGAAGTACTTACTATTTTGCTTATCCTTCTTTCTTCCTCCATAAACAACTGATTTTCACTATTGTCATAATCAAGACTCTTTAAACAAAAAAGAAAACAAGTTTAAGATAAACCAAAACCATGCTGCTCACTGACATGGATTTATCAAGACAAAATTTAGCAGCTTTTTTTATTATTAAGTATCAACATAAGCTTTAATAATTAAGAGGAATGCAATCTGATGCAAGATCTTCAGGCTATATACATTGCAAGGTGTACGATAATGCAGGAAACAATTTTTTAAAGTGATGATACTAAAGTGAATAAAACTTAGCCACTTAGAAACATCATCCAGAAGTCAAATGGAAAAGGATAACCCTGAACACATTCTAAAAGCAATTACACATACTCATCTCATTTGTAAATACACCTATCAATCACTAGACTGTCACCCTCAACACGCTGGAAGAACTCAGCAGCTCGGGCAGCATCCGTGAAAACAAACAGTCACTACTACGTAACAGTTTCTTTCCCCAAACTATCAGACTCCTCAATACCCGAAGCCTGGACTGACACCTTGCTCTATTGTCCTGTTTATTATTTATTGTAATGCCTGAACTGTTTTTGTGCACTTTATGTAGTCCTGGGTAGGTCTGTAGACTAGTGTAGCTTTCTCCGTGTTGTTTTTTGTTTACGTAGTTCAGTCTAGTTTTTGTACTGTGTCATGTAACACCATGGGTCTGAAAAACGTTGTCTCATTTTTACTATGTACTGTACCAGCAAAATGACCATAAAAGTGACTTGACTTGACTTCAATGTTTCGGGCCTAGACCCTTCGTCAGGACTAAAGAGGAAGGGGACAGGGACCCGATAAAGAAGGTGGGGAGAGGGTGGGAAGGAGAAGGCTGGTAGGTGCCAGGTGAAAAACCAGTAAGGGGAAAGATCAAGGGGTGGGGGAAGGGAAGCAGGGAAGGGATAGGTAGGAAAGGTGAAGAAGGAATGTAAGGGGAAAGCACTATGGGTAATAGAAGGAGGCGGAACCATGAGGGAGGTAAACGGCAGCTTGAGGAGGAGGTAGAGTTAAACGGATGGGGGAAGGGAGGAGGAGGGAATTACTGGAAGCTAGAGAATTCAATGTTCATGCCAAGGGGCTGGAGACTACCCAGAAGGTATATGAGGTGTTGCTCTTCCAAGCTGAGTTTGGCCTCATCAAGGCAGTAGGGGAGGCCATATACGAACATATCCAAATGGAAATGTGAAGCAGAATTGAAGAGTATGGCAACCGGGAGATCCTGAGAGTATCTCCCTTTTTTTAATCCTTACACTATTTTTACATGTATCACAGTGGAATTGCAAGGGATGAAATTAGAAAATTGTCGGATCATCCCGACACCAACAAAAAAGTACATTCTTCTGAGCACTATAATATTGGATTTCAAGTTAATTATAGCCCAGTTCAGACTTTGATTTTGTGCAGACTACCATGCCCGAGTACCAAAATCAATCAATCTGCCCTGCAAGTGCCTGTACAGCTCAGTAACTGAGTAATTCACCTCTGTAAATGTATTTTCTATAGGATTGAAAACAATTTCATAAACTTTGCTTTTAATAATCCAGACAAAAAAGCATGAAACTACTGTTTTTTTCAAGAACTGGAAACCTAGTTCACATGTGTTGTAAATGCAGTATTATACTACCATCTATGGAAGTGTACGATTCAAAAACTGTTAGGAATTGAGAGAACTGAAACAAACTTCCTCTTTCTGCTAACAGCACTCACATTGCTGAACTGCACAGTGAGTTATCATTTCAAATTCCAATGAGTGAAGTACATTTATGCAAATACTATTTCACACAGTGCTAAACATATGGGTTAAATACAAGTATCTCATGACAAGTATAATATCCCACAATATAAGAAAAGATACATATGGTCCCCTGATAAGGGACATATCAGACATTAACCTGCTAAGAACAGATACTACACTTGATCTTAGCCAAAAGTCCTATGACAAACACTAAAGAAATGGCAAAGCTGCCGCTTGACACACCAATAGACACAAAGAAGAATTATAAGGAAAAAAAAAATAGCTTAATAGATTTTGAAGGACATATGCTGAGCATTACCCTGGTAAAAATAATACACAAGGACTATTTTCCAGGAAAGAACAGAAAACAATGACATGTTTATGCATATTTCTGAAATTCCAATTCCCAACATGATGCAACTCTCATATATTCTTTAAAAAACAGATGTTTAACTTTGTGGATTTTTTGCCAAGGAGCAGTAATTCATGCATAAAGTCTTCTCTTCCTAATTTTATATGATTTTGGCATAGGTCTTCGGTGTTAACATTTGCCATCTGCAAAAATTATAGACCTATTCAAATCAGACTTGAAGATATCCTTCACTGGATCAAGTTCTTCAGGAAAGGAGGTACCTTAAAGTTGCACTTCAAAGAGTCTGTCTCAAGACGTTGCGTATTTTGTCACCGTCAGCTTGGGTTTATTCCACAGTAAATGGAAGTAGCCATAGTTAAAAAGTAACCCTTTCACTCTCACCTCTGAACTAACTGGAGTATCAATGCAATCTGAAAGAATGCATATAAGACAAACAGCGGTAATTACCTCATATTGAAGTGAAAGCAGCTTTTCATTATGTGGAATTTCCTTGGAAACACAAGCAGCTGAAACTCCATCCTATGGAAGAAAATCACATGTAGGAAATAGAAATATTCACTTTACATCAGGGCAGTTTTTTTTAAATTTAACATCCAAAATGAAAAGGGACAGACAGCAATGATTCATTTCCCTAACAAGTACGTTCATTTATAGTGGGAAAAGGACCATGGAAAACTAGTCAGAAAATATATTCTACTTATCAAATTAAAAAGAACTAACAAAGTTCCTACGATTCCATTTATCAAACACCATTACAGATTCACTGCAAATATTTCTTCAGCATGTGTATTAATGTTGCCAAAATTTTAAGGTAATTACCTGGTCCTGGATTGGATCGTCATCTAAATTCACTGTGGTCAGCCTTCCAATGCGAAAAAAGTTGGTCTGGAAAAATTAGAAAAGGTATATAATTTTAGAATATGAACATTTTATATATATAAAATCTGTTATAATATATAATATTTAGTCTGTTATCTCTTTCTCTCTCTCTCTCTATTATATATATAACAGACTAAATTACAAAACAGGCACATCAGAAATTATTTGAGCAAAATATTGTAGTTCTTTTTTCTTATGGATTACTCCACTTTAGGAGGTAGAGAGATGATGTGTAATTTTTAAAAAATCACTAGGAATACTCATTAAATCAGACAGATCCATGGAGGTTAACAACATGAAATGTTACTCAGTTCCTCTCTCAACTTCTGACCTGTTGAATTTCCTCATTTCTTTTCAGATTTCTAGCAACAGTAGATTTTTGAGTTCAGTTGGATTGTGTAATTCACAGCGAGAAGTTAGACGGTAACTGGTAAGGAAGCATCGGTTTAGATTTTGTTGTTGGCAGCAAGAAAATAGTGCTCAGACTAAATACAATTTTGGCTACTCCAGATTTTTTTTAAACAAGGGATCTAAGACCTGGGTAGAAGACAGACAACAATAAGTAAAACATACTTTCAATCAAATTAAAGAGTCATTAATTAGATTAGGAATACAACACAATGGGCAAATTCAGAAAACTGTTGGTTTTCTCTTCACAGGGAGTGGAAATCCTAAAGACTCTTCAAAAGAGTGGGTTTGATATTTTTATCCGGATACGTCCTGATAAAGGTCTTGGCCCACGATATTACCTTTTAACTCACTTCCATAGATGCTGCCTGACCTACTGAGTTCCTCCAGTATTTTGTGTGTGTTGTTCTGGATTTCCAGCACCTGCAGAATCTCTTATGTTTATGATATTTTCAAGGTTTTATTGAATAACAGACCAATTTTTCATCCAGGAACCAGGAACAAAAGCAGATAAAAGGAGTTACAGCCATGGATTAGAATGAAGAAATACGTTCACTGGGCTGACTATCCTGCTTCTGTTCTCGTCTTTCTTTTATATTTCTCTACTGAAGCTCACTAATTTGGTTTTAACATTTAGATAACACCAAGAGAAATAGTGAGTTAAGTGAGATTCAAAGTTCATGACACTGGTGTTACAAATATTTTTATTCCCTCTCAGGCAGATGCTGGGACTGAAAGGGGGTCTGAGGCTAAGGAAAAAAGTTTCTGCTGGGCCATGAAGAAATTCTCGAGTCTTCCCAATATTCAGTTATAATAAATACCCACCCTTCAACTATTTGATGTCAGACGTTTTAGGGAGAGTGAAGGAGTCAACTCATGAGGTGAATTAGGTTAAGCTATCTTTAGCATACTCGTGAGTAATTATATAACGACTTCAAATGATGTTGAGCAACAGCATGAAAAACAATTCAAATGTTGTAAAGAGTTATTCCTGAATAAGAACTGAACCAGTTGGGTACATTACCACCTGCCTGGATGATAGTGAAAAGCCATAGTGAATGAACTGAAATGAAAACATCTCTGGCTCCATTGTTCCCTTACAAGAATGCATGCCATTTAAGAAACATGGGGCTAGAGGTCTTTGGAACATATGGTATGATAATGCACATAATTCTTATTCTCAGTCATAATTCTTAAGACATATCTCGAGCAAAACAAGGAATCATTGTAATTTATAGATAAATCCTTAAAATTTCAGAGAACTTATTGAATGGAAAGAATATGTAAAATCAGAAAGCCTTTATGTATGAAGGAGACAATGTTGCAATCTAGTAACATCATTCTGATCAATGTTGAGATAGTTGGTTGTAAGTATGGATCAAAAATCCTGGAATTTTTTCATAAGTCAAACAATATGAAATGTAGTTTGACAAAAAAATGCAACAGCAATCTTGCCCAAGGATCATTTTCCATGCTGTGAACTGCCCCAAGTTATTAAGAGACATCTCATAAATTCCATAGCTATCTCAGCATTGATCTCTGCAGTGCAAAGCTCCTGTAAGCAATTTGACACAGAAATGATCTCTGACATTGTCAGTGCAGTGGAGATCTCTTTATACTGCTACCTTCCCCTTTCACTCTCAATCCTCATGCAGGATATCGACCAAAAATACCACCAATTCCTTTCCTCCCAAAAAAGCTGTTTGTCCACTGAGTTGCTCAATAAGTGTTTGTTACATGATCAATGTACTACTAGGAAGGAATAATCATGGGCATGAAACTGTTGATTGTGGTGTGTCTTCCAAATGCTAAGCCTTTGTATACTTATCAATTAGCTGAATGTATATAAAGGTCAAGCATTTGGAGGATACACCACAATTAATAGTGCACTGGTGATGTCTCCTCATATGGTAACAAAACGTTTGCAAGGAAGTTGCCAAGATCGGAGAATTCAGCCCAACCATCAGGCACCCAAGCTGCACATTTTCCAAAATAACGTTATCCTTCAAGGCTGAATCACACCTGCATGTATTTAGTCTAATTCGCTCCATTAGAAACAGGTTGTTAAAAAAGGCAACACACAAAAAATGCTGGAGGAACTCAGAAGATCAGACAATAATTATGGAAAAGAGTACAGTCAACATTTTGGCCTGAGACCCTTCATCAGGACTCTTAACTTTTTCACTGTTTAAGTATTTTAAAAGGGCACAATTACATTTAGTAGTTATGATGAAGATCATCACTTCTGCATTGAGAAGCTACATGACTTGCTGGGTATTTTCCTGTATTTTTCATTTTCGTTTTAGTACGTCTGGCAAGTGATGTCTGATGCAGTTTGAGATTCTCAAACACTCCAAGTCATCCCCTGACATTTGTTAAGTTTCCCACATTCATACAGCAAAGAATGAAGATTGACAAACAGACAACAGGTGGAACAGGTGAGAAGCTGAAGGTGCTGTATTTAAATACACATAAACTTCGGAATAAGGTGGATGAACTTGTGGCACAGTTAGAGATTGGTCGGTATGACATAGTGGCATCACTGAGTCATAGCTGAAAAAAGGTCATAGTTGGGAGTTTAACATCAAAGGATATACTTTGTATCAAAAGGACAGGCAGGAAGGCTTAGGCAGATGTGTGGCTCTGTTGGTAAGAGATGCAATTACATCCTTAGAAAGAGATGACATAGGGTATGTCAAATGTTCTGTGGGACAAGTTAATAAACGGCAAGGGTAAAAAAAACAGAATGGGAATCATATATAGGCCTCCAAATAGAAGCCAAGATGTGGGATTGAGATTGCAAAGGGAGCTGGAAAGGGGAAGGAATAATGATAATGTCACAATTGTAATGGGAGACTTCAATATGCAAGGGGATTGGGAAAATCTGGTTAATGTCGGATCACAAGAGACCCTACAAGATGGCTTTTTAAAGCAGCTTGTGCTTGAGCCAGTCTGTTGCTATATTTAAGCTGGAAGTTGATAGATTCCTGAATGGTCAGGGCATCATAGGGTATGGCAAGAAGGAAGGTGTATGGGGTTGAGTGGGATCCGAGATCAGCCATGATGGAATGGCAGAGCAGACTCAATGGGCTGAATGACCCAATTCTGCTCCTATGTCTCATGGTCTTATGGAAGCAAAGGATGCAAAGGAAGTTTGATTCTTGCTCTAGAAACAGTATCCACACTCTTCTATGACTCAAAAAATGAAGGATATCCTTCCTGATGATCCTCAGGTTTCTTCTAAGAAAGCCACCTAGAGTTTAGCTAATCATTAAATATATTAAATTGTTTGAATCTAGATGGTCTTTAAAAAAAAAGGCAGTGACAAAGACGAAATACTGTTGGACACTGAGAACAAATTCCTAAAAGAGGTCAAAGGCCTGCAGAGCATGTTCCACCATTCAACAGTATCAGAGCTTATCTTTATTTAGAAATACAGTGCTGAATAGGTCCTTCTGCCCTTCGAGCCGCACTGCCCAGCAGCCTGCGGCAACTTCTAATTTAATCCTAACCTAATCACGGGACAATTTACAATGACTAATTAACCTAACTGGTATGTGTTTCAACTGTGGGAGAAAACCAGAGCACCCAGAGAAAACCACACATTCCACAAGGTGAACATACAGAATCTTTACAGAGGACGCCGAGAATGAGCTCCAAACTCCGACATCCCAAGCTATAATAGCATCATGAGAAGGGTCTCAGCCTGAAACATCGACTGTTTACTCTTTTCCATAGATGCTGCCAGGCCTGCTGCTCCTCCAGCATTGTGTGTATTACTTTGATTTCCAGGATTTGCAGATTTTCTCGTTTGTGCTAGTGTCTGCTACGCTACCATGGCACATCTTGTACTTCAAATACACTGTCCTACCAAGTCCCAAAAATACTCATTTCCCTAATGGCAAAGAATACGTTACTCTCAGTAGTAATATGCTTACAAAACCAAACATCCACAGTTGTATGAGGTGAAGAATTCTAAAGATTTACAACCGTCAGGGACAAAAAAAATCAACACCATCCAATTCACTTTTACTAAACAATAGCCATTAAATATGAAAAAAAAACAAAAAAAAAAGCTATAGATGCAAAAGAGAAAACCAGTGCAGTGAGTCAGCAGGTCTGATAGCATCAATAAAGAAAGAGCCTGAATCAAAGTTTCAGATCAATTACGAATGTGATTAACAAAATAATTAAAGTTGACATCTTGGGATGAGAGAATACAGCTTGTGATCAATAAATATAGATGTAACAATCCCAAAATACAATCTTCAGCAGGAAAATGCCACAAGCTCCAGAATGTACACAATTACTTTTATCCACCTTATATAAAAAAAGACATTTCCGCTATAAGCTGCATTAAACAATCACTCAAGTTGCATTCTGTTGCCCCTCAATCTCAAGGTTAAAAAGCAGTATAATAATTGTCTAGACAACTAATCAGAAAATAAGAAAATTTTATACCAAAAGAAATACAATAATCTTTTTGTACTTGAGTCTTTACATGGACTGGGCGATAAAATGGGTAAAGCATAGTCTTGAAAGAGGAGTTCATGGCATCTAAACACATTTAAAGCTGTCCACAACTAAACGTTAAATAGAGATAAGTGTTTTGAAGATACAGTTGGGTCCAGACGCTAATTAAACACTTGCCAATGTAATACAATAAACAGAATACAAAGGCATTTTAGATAAAGTGATACGTAAATATGCTTTCGTTCAAAGTGAATCTGTCATTGTGGGCAAGTTATTTTAAGAATTATTTCAAAAACTGGCTTACAATATTGTGATGGCACAAAAAATGGCAGGATGGTTCTAGTTCTAATCAAAGTACAAATTATAATTTCACAAACAAATTTCAAACATTGTTACCATAACCTAATTAAAGTTTAATGATTGCCATTACAAACATTGACAGAATCCAGAAATCAAACAGATCAGTCTTAGATGCAGTAACTACATCATGCTTGTAATTTTAAATTTCAGATTACCAATTGCAAAAATACTTACAAAAATTAACCTACTTCCCAAATTAAAACTATCTCTAACATGGCTCTATTTAACTTTTTTTTAATGTATTGAAGCTACTCAGCATCTAACTTCTGTGGATTAGATTATGCCTTTTCGCAACCATAACCTCAATTCATTGCTTGCTTCCGAATAAAATCCTGTCAAAAGAGAACAGAGAGGAAAACAGACTTGCCCGGAAATGATCGGGAGAGGGAGAGAAAGAGAGACAAAATAATCATAAGATCATTTGTTGTGGGCTGTTATTCCTAACCACAGACAGTCCTGTTCCAAATGCGTCTTTAACCGGCCGTAAACACCACCCTGTTTTGGGTAACCAGTGCCGTGTGTTGAGTCCAAACAAATCCAAGCACAGCCGCCCAAAGCTCGTCCAACGACACTAACCTGAGGCTGGGAGGCGGTGGGCGAACCGTTCAGTAAAGGGGTCGCTTCTCCGGGGCGAGATTCATCATCCTTGTTAGACCAAGAAACTTTCTTCGCCACATTCGCCATCTTACCGTACCCGTGTTGTCAAGAGACGCGGGTCGAAGTCACGTGGCTGCTGCTCCAGGTCACATGATCCCGCTACGGCGAGTCTACCGATTCGAGGCATTCCGACCAACGCGATTTTCCCAACACAGTGACATATTGAACGTTCAATATTCACCTGGGATACGTACTACATTGACTGAAAATCGACATACTGGAGATGCAGATAATCTGAAATAAAAGCACCCCAGCTGTACAGTATCATTGGCCTTCTACGGCGTAACTTTTGGAATTGCTCAAAAGCCTCAAAAGAAATTGCTTATAAAACTTTCGTCCGTCCAAGACTTGAATACTGTAGTGCCATCTGGGATCCCTATAACCCTGAGAAAGTCCAGAGTAGAGCTTCCGGGTTTGTAACCAGTGATTATAGAAAGACCAGTCGTGTTACAGATATGCTTCTCGACCTCAAATGGGATACCCTCCAAAGACTCCGCACAATAGCCAGGCTTACTACAGTTTACAAGGAAACTCATTCATTAACTCCATCCAACATTAGTCACCTTTTGTGTAACCAGAATAACAGACCAGCAACCCGACAAAACCAATCCCTGAACTACAAGACCATCCAGACCAACAAGGACCATTCCGATTTGGAACTCACTGCCGCCGCACATTAAATCTGCCGCTGATAGTAAAACTTTCAAGTCGCTGCTCTTAAACACCGCAATTTAAATTACAACTGCATGCATGAGGGACTGCACGTTTATAGCCCAGCGGCGGCGGTTGGTGCAGTATAGACAAGACAAGATCATTTCGATGAGGACGTCCTCCTTGGGAGTGTGGGCTGTGAGGAAGGTGCAGAGGGCTCGGGGGTGTAAATGTAAAATATGAAGGTAAAATTACCCGAAACATTTAGTAATCGAGACAGCAGCTGAGAAAAGAGAATTAGCTAATGCCGGGGTCTCTAGAAGTCACGTTTCTGGAAATGAGAGTTCGGTTATTCAGGACAGTGATGAAAATAAATTCTTCACTTAAAGGGTGATCAATATTCGGAATTTTCTGCCCAACAGAACAGTGGTGGTCAGTTGCTAAATGTATTCAAGACATATTCATACATTTATAGATATTACGCGAATCAAGAGATGTGGGTTAGTGCAGGACGTTGGAACCAAGGTGAAAGATGATTACGTTATGTTAAATGATGCAGCAGGCACAATAAACTGGATGTTATTTCTGCTTGTTTATTCAACATTTTACGGAGAGAGAAAATAGAGGTAATAAATGACAATCAAAATTATCGGAAATGTTAATTCTATCTCTTCTTTAATTCTCATTTCATAAGTGCTTTCTCAGCTATTTTATTTTAGAAAATAGATAGGTATGTGAAATATTTTTTGTGTGTCCATAGATGGACCCTGACCTGTTGAGTATTATTTTCCGTTGGAAAGAAATATAGTTAACTTTTAAGTTCAATGTCCATTCCTTCAAAAACTGATTTGATGACAGGCTATCGGCCTGAACGTTCTTTTTAGCTTTACAGATACCACCTGACCTGCTGTGCACGTTCAGAGATTTTCTCTTGCTTCAGAACAGCTCGTTTATAATTTAAGAAACAGGGGCTGTGAGCTCAAAAAAAACTTTATTTGAGAAAGTTGTTAAGTTGCATTAAGGCCACAAGAGTTCTGTTCTAAAAATCGGTGAAGGCGTAAAATACCATCTAAAGAGCAGGAAGTATTGATGGGAGAAGTCTCGGTGGAATGTTATGCTATTGTCTGTTAAAAAGTACTTTAAGCTATTTCACATCTGACGCACCATCAATAACTCTCTGAGACATGAGGCGAGATAGCGGCCTATATTGGCTGGAAGAAAGAACAAGCAGCACCTGACCACTGCACTGCATCCTGGAGACTGAGCCGGGGGCGGAGTCTCCAATTGCCTTTATACCGGAGTCTGTGGGAGGAGCCACAGGAGCAGTCAGCGTTGGGGGGCGTGTCCAGACAGGTATATGTAGTTCACCACAACATCTACTTTCATTCTGGAGTATCTCCCTCTGTAACCTCTGCTTTTAAAATTCAAAAGTAAGTTTTACTCCAAAGTTAAAATAATATTTTTTAACTATTAATGCCCTAATTCGTGAATTTTATACAAAATAATTTTGTATCTGAAAATATCAGGATGACAGATATTAAAAACAAGAGACATATTCAAATCATTAACCAAGAGTTTGTTTTGAACTGTGCATTGGAAAGCATAATTATATTGTATTCCTTAAGACTGCGCAAATTAGAATGAGATTAATAACCAGTTAATACTAGTTATATTAGCTAAGAAATACATATTGTATAAGAAATCATGGGAATTAGAAGTATCTGATTTCCCACCAGATCCTGCATATTCATTAATCCTGTTCTTGCTGCCACTGGCCTCATCTACAACCCAAAGCTCTACTCATTTCAAATATTAAGTCTCCTGCTTAAAACACCCCACAAGTTAAATTCACCTATACATTCCTTTAAGATTTTCTCCCTCAATTCTCCTAAATCCTGTCTGACTTTGAAATGCTGAGAGGTGCTTTTCATTTAAGAGTTGATTGTTTTGCTGTGAAAGTATGCAAGCAGCCTTTAGGAGTTTAAGCTGTTCTCTACATAACAGAATTCGAACGTGGTCAGATAAAGTCTTGGGACAATCAGGTTCCTTGCTTAACTTCTTGTTTACAAATAACACAATTCCATCTTTAAATTCAAATATATTTACAGAATAATTCAAAACTTGCCCAGTTTGTTCTTACTCTGAGGAGGAGATTTGCTAAAACCCACAAGTGTCAATGTTAGTGCACCTCTTTTGGTATAGTACATATTGTAACCTTTACTTTGCATCAGGATTTGGCTGACAATACCATTCTAGTTCACAATGAACTTTACTGAATTAAAGATAAGTCTGCAATATTGAAACACACTCAAAGAAAATAATTTTAACAGCTGGTACAGATATTAGTATCCCTGCATTTCGCAAAAGGATTTAGATTCCATCCATTGTTATGTCGCAGGAGTAATTCAGCATGTCAGCTTCCTTCTTTCTTCTCCATTTTGTCTCTGAGACTTTTTCTTTCGTAACTGTCGCACTTTATTACTTTAGATGTGATGCACCATCAATAACTCTCTGAGACATGAGGCAAGATATCAGCTTTTATTGACTGGAAGAAAGAACAAGCAGCAATTGACCACCATGCTACATCCTGGAGACTGAGAGGCAGGGCTCAGGCCCCAATCGCTTTTATACCGGGGTCTGTGGGAGGAGCCATAGGAGCAGTCAGCGGGGGCGGGGGGGGGCGTGTCCAGACAGGTATATGTAGTTCACCACAAGATGCTGGTGAATCCTCACGTCAATCACCCACCTTTTCATTGCCCAGTTTCTATTCAGATGTGGCAAACCACATGACAGGGCAGTATCCTACCAAGATAGTACTCTTTATTTGTCATATTGCAAAGAAATGAACTGACCTTGTTCTGTATTTAGTACAATTAAATAAACTATGAAACATTTATATTATTAATTAATATAAAGATTACATATCTGTACATGCTCTGGTTTATTTTAATTAACATTATCATTCAATTCAATTTTAATTTTTGTCAAAATACCTTTATATATTTCTTAAATTTAGGAACACATTACCTGACAAAATTAATGTTTCTGATCAATTCTACACTTGTTTTGGGTCCATAAAAAGGGTGTATGAGGGGGTGGTCCGGTGACCAGCTGTTCTTTCTGCTCTTTCAAACCTCCAAGGGTCTGGGTTGCAATCTGATCTCAGGTGCTGTCAGTGTAGAGCAACAAACAACATGCTGAAATAGCTCGGTGGGTTGAGCAGGATCTGTGGGAGAAAAGGAATTGTAAGCGTTTTGGGTGGAAACCCAGGGTTGTTGCTCCGGTTTCGAGCATCTGCAATCTCTTGTGTGCCAAGCTGTCAGTGCAAAATGTACATGTTCTCTGTGACTGCATGGGTTCCTTCTGGTTTCCTCATTTAATCTCAAGTGTATGGTAATTGGCTACTGAAAATAATCCCTAGCAAAATCAATCAATGGGCAATTGATGGGAATATGTTAGTGAGAATACTTTGTAGGAGTGTAGAGAAAGTAGAGTAAGGGTACTGAGACTGATGGAACTGCTCCCCTGGGAATTGGTATCAATCTTCTTTCCATATTATTAATAGATAAAATTATCCCAGAGATAGTGCCTTCTATGATTCACTAACAATGGAAAATTGATTTATGCAAATTCATCAACTGCTGCGGCATTTTTTGACTGCTATTATTATCTCAATTCTTTATTTCAAAAAAACAGTAACAAGTGCTATGATGTTCAATATATTCATCAAGCATCAGTTATTACATCACCTCTCATGAATTTTGAATTAGTTTTCAGTTTAAGCAAAGTAAATTCCCAATAGCATTTTTATTGATGTAATTATTGGTAAGTTACAGAGATCAAGTTCATGTACCATAATATATTTTCAAAAATTATACTTGGTAACTTCTACTGAAGCTTCCCGGTATTCCCAGTTTATGCAAGAAAATTGTAGACTTGGAAGGGGGAAATGTTTATGATCTATCCACTGAAATCTCAATCTTTTATGAGTGGTTAGATCATAAACATATCCCCCTTCCAAGTCTACAATTTTCTTGGATAATTTTCCAATTAATAGAATGTGCTCCTTAAGCTAATAATTAGTCTAGTAGCCCTCATCTGAACTGTTCAATAGCTTTCAAAACCGGAAGCATTTTTATTGATATAACCAGTTCAAAACAACTATAGGAAACAGATTCAACATATAGTTTATTTAAAATTGTTCTATCTGTGCATACTAGCATTGTATTTTATTTTCAGTGTCCTAGCACTAATGATCATGTACTGAATTGTGGACTATTACTCTGTAGCCTTAAATGGACAGCCAAAAATTGATCACTGTAATTGACTATAGTGCTTTGAGTATTAAGAAAATGCAATTCGGTTAGCAGCTGTCTGATATCAAATCAGTTTATGAGTAAAATATATTACAAAAATACAATGCATGAGTATAATTAATGTGCCATTTCAAAAGGAGCCACCATACAAATCCATGAAAATTCATAATAATAAAGTACTGAAATACACAACAAAGTTTAATTATCAGTTTTCAAATTAGTATGACATGATTAAATTTATAAGTTATGAGTATTGTACAAAAAATAGATTCTGCAAGACTATCTTAGTCATTAAAATTGCAGTATCCTCATAATTGGTCATATAAATATTTCTATGTTATATTTTGTAACAATCATTACAAATATGTCAAACTTATTTTAATATATGTCACACAAGTGTTTTCTTTATTGTACTTGTTTATAATCCCACTATAATCACAAAGCTAGACAAATAATAGTTTGATTTCTGAAGTTATTAATTTTAAACTGTAAATCAGATTGCTGGGGATAAATAATTCAATTAAATTTCCATATGGTAAACTTTGCCTATGACCACAAAGGCTGTATATTGTTAATGAATCCCTATGCAATACATTGGTTTTAATAACAATCATCTAGGCATGTACAATTAAAATGCTGAATAGCACCACTGAGAGTGGAAATATCATTGAAAGTTAAAACTCTGCCTCCAGGTAATGCCTTTCCTGTAGTAATGCCTGAGATTTCCCCAGGAGACAAAGCACGGTTCCAAATTGTAAATCCGGCCAAATTTCCCACAAAGGACTCAGTATTATCAAATCCCCCTCCCATTTTATCCTGTTCCTGACCTATTATAAGTATTCCACCAGCTGGAATCTCATATCCTTTTTGAAATTTGGATCCAGCTGCTATCAGACGTCTGTCTATATAGTACCAGTATCTACCCTCAAAGGAAGACCATATAATGCAGACGTGATGCCAGTGGCCATCTAAGAGTGGAATCACAGGAAGTTCCCTGAATGCTGGATCTCCAATTACAAAATGAATAGTGCTCTGTTTGCTTGTATTTCTGCCGTGCAGTACCAATTTGTTGTCATTATCTTCTGTGGCATAGGATAATATGGTTCCTAAGTAATTTGAATTGGTGCTGATCCAAGAGCAGATAGTCATTTCAAAGAGCCCAGTTGAAAAACCTCTGCTGAAACTTGCATAGTTTTCAATGGAAGAATTGGGAAAATGCATCATTGATTTCACATTACAGACTGTAATACAAGAAAACAAATAAATAATAAATATGCATAGTATGAATAACAAAAAGGCATTCTGTTCAACATATATGCAATTGTTATTTGATCCCTATTTTACAGACTAACTTTTGATGCTTTGGCACCAAACATGCTTGAATGGTTAGAGTCTTTCATATGATTCTAACATCTGTTAAGTTATAACTATTTACATCATGTAGTAATGCATTTTTGTGTATATATTTATATCGGTTTTAAGGGATATTTTGTTGCATTCTGTAAACAAATTTAAGAGTTTTTGATAGAAATTTTAAAATTATGTAAGGATTTCAGAAGCTGAATTGTGAAGGATTTTTTATGTTTGTGGATCTTTCAGAAATTGCATAGCCCTTGGATTATCAGAGGAAAAATCAGAGGAAAAGTTTTCATAGAAGGAATTGTTCTAGTATAGAATATTTCACCTCAAGACTTGTGTAACAGAGATTGTTGTACAATGTATTCCATTTGATCCCATTTGTAGAGTACTGACAATTTTAAGTTTTATTGTGGATTTCCATTATTTGAACAGTTTGACTGAAATTCTTAGAAATTACAAAGAAAGCTTTGCAAATCATGCTGGATCTTATGGATGATATACAATTCTACTTCCCAGAGAGATTTTATAATACATATTCTCATTTATCTCTTATATGCTTAAACTTGGGAATGCAAAGTAAGTAGAGGACAAACAATATTACAGTAATGATAACTGAACCAATTCCTGATGAGCAGTTCATAGTAGCACAGGAATGAATGTTTGTCTCATGTTGAGCTTAATATTATAATTACAACACAGCACATAATATCAATCAGAATGTATTCTTGGTTGAGATAGAGTTGTTAAATTGAAGCCCAAATTCTGGTTTACACCTGTCTTAACTTTGCACAACTGTACACGTATTCAGCGACAAAAGAGTGCATGTACAAGTGCTATTTAGAGGAAGTATTTAAAAATCAGCATATAATTGTACATCAAGTGCTGAAGGTTGTTGCCCTCATTTCAAGTGTTGCTTTCAAGCACCTGGTTATTCTGTCCCAATCATATTGCACAATTGGAGTGCAGCATTACTTGGAAAATTAACTGAGGGCATGCAGAGTAGGACAAGCTACTACAAATAGGAATCCTCAGTAATGGGGCAAATTCAACAAATATGTTCAGAGAGCAGTTTCCCTAAATGAAATTCATGAAGAAACAAACTATGAGACATATGCACCTCAGCAGGAATACCTCCAATGTAATATTCAAGTGCAAGTTGCTTAGTCAATGCCAAGACTTTGAAGCTTATGCCTCAAATGTCTTCCCTGCTAGATCTGGCTAATATCTCACAGTTAATCTTTACTACTGCAGAACCATGCCAAAATTCTGTTTCAGGAGCAAAAGGTGAAGTTAAAGGCATCCTTGCAATATTTGGATTTCTCCATGGTGCTGGGTGTCATTGACTGTGTCAGTCCGGATTTATTAACACACATGTCAATTTGTATGTACCACAAACAGAATGGTTTATAGCCCTTCACTGGTGTATGCCCACATAAAGTGCCTCAGGGAACGTTTATCGGTGTATTGCTGGTGTGCAAAGCAAGGCCAAGTGTGCTTGCACACAAGTCAGAATCAGAATCAGGTTTAATATCACTGGCATGTGTCATTAAATTAGTTATAAATGTGATTATATTACATGAATAGTGCAAAAAGAGAAAAAAATAGTGAGGTGGTGTTCATGGGTTCAATGTCCATTCAGAAATCTGATGGCAGAGAGGAAGAAGCTGTAACTGAATCATTGGGTCTTTAGGCACCAGTACTTCCTCTCTGATGGTAGCAATGAGAACACGGTGTGTCCTGGGTGATGGGGGGGGGGTGGTCCTGGGTGATGGGGGTGGTCCTTAATAATGAAGGCTGCCTTTTTGAGGCATCACTCCTTGAAAATGTTCTGGATGCTGGGAAGGCAAGAGCCCATGATGGAGCTGACTGAGTTCACAACTTTCTGCAGCTTATTTTGATCCTGTGCAGTGCCTCCCCCCACCCCCCATGCCAGTCAGAGATGTAGCCATTTAGAAAGCTCTCCACAGTTACATCTGTAGAAATTTCTGAGTGTCTTTTGTGACATACTAGATCTCCTCAAACTCCTAATGAAATATAGCCAGTCATGCCTTCTTTGCAACTGCATCGATATGTTGTGCCCAATACAGATCCTCAGAGATGTTGACACACAGGAACTTGAAACTGCTTACCCTTTCCACTACCGGTACGAAGACTGGTGTGTGTGCCCTCATCTTAACGTTTCTGAAGTCCACAACTAATTCTTCGGACTTACTGACATTGAGTTCAAATAAGTTGCTGCAACACCACTCAACCAGCTGATCTGCCTTGCTCTTGTACACCTCCTCATCACCATCTGAATTTCTGCCAACAATAATTGTGTCATCTGCAAATTTATAGCTGGCATTTGAGCTGTGCCTAGCCGCACAATCGTGGTTGTAGAGAGAGTAGAGCAGTGGACTAAACACATATCCTTGTGGTGCATCAGTGTCGATTATCAGCAAGGTGGAAATGTTATTTCTGATCCGTACAGACTGTGGTTTTCCACTGAAGAGGTCGAGGATCCAGTTGCAGAGTGAAGTACAGAGACCCAGGTTTTGGAATTTTTTGATCAGAACTGTAGGAATGTTTGTGTTAAATGTTGAGCTGTAGTCAACGAACAGCAGCCTGACATAAGTATTAGCACTGTCCAGGTGGTCCAAGGGCCAATGAAATCACATGAACTATAGACCTATTGTTGTGATTGGAAAATTGCAGTGGGTCCAGGTCACAAGTCACTGAGAATCAATTTGCAGGTCCAGTAAGCATTAGAAGGCAAATGGTATACAGGCCTTTATGATGAGAGGATCTGAATCTTACGGTAATTGTATTTCAACTGGGTGAGGCCACAGTTGGGAGTATTGTGTGTTTTTTTATCTGTTGTCATGAGAAAGGATGTAATTTCCAAGGAAGGACTGCAGTGATATGAAAGGTTGGTGATGAAACATATCAGCTCCTGCCTGTGAGGTGACTTGGATCTGCTCCAATTTGCCTACTGGAGAAACAAGTCCACGGCAGATGCCATCTCATTGGCTCGTTACTCAAATCCTGAACACCTGGTTCAAGAGATGGAAAAGTTTGTTGCACGTGGAGAGTTGAGTGGAATGGCACTCAACTCTGGAGCTTAAAAGAACAAAAACTCTCACTGAAGTTCCAAAATTCTAAGAAGGCTCCACAAGCTGGATGTAGTGGAGGTCTGGCAGCAACGTCTACAACCAAGGCTCAGAGACTAGGAATAAAGGAAGTGTCAGTACCTCCAGTTGAACTCTGTCTTTTTGTGTGTTTCCCCCTAGCTGTCAGTCTGTGGTTTTGTATTGCCATGTGCTCCTGTCCCCACTCCTGCTCTACTCTGGCCCCTGTATTACTGAGCACTCTGTCTCTCATCTGCTTCTCATTATTACCTGTTTTGCTGCCACCTGTGTCTCATTCTGCTCCACCTATCATCTGCCTCTCTGTTTATTGCTCAGTGTATTCCAGTCCTGTGTTTTCACCTGTTTGTTGCCAGATTGTACCAGTGAATTTTCCTGAGTCCTTCTTACATTTGTATCTGTACTCTGTCTGTCCGAATAGCGACTCTGCCTGTTTCCTGATTCTGGTTTTTGGATTTCTCTGGATGTTTTGATCTCTGCCTGAAGTTTGACGCCAACTTCATTTGCACCTTGGGGTTTGGTACTCAATTAATATCACTCTGCGCGCAGTACTGGGTCTGCGATTGAATCCCTGACAGGAAGGCCGTTTAGGATTGAGTTGAGAAGAAATTTCTCCATGTTGAAGGAGGTGAATTTTCAGAATTCTCTACCCAAGAAGGCTGTGGAGGATCAGTCAAAGAGTTCATTCATAAAAGATAAGAATAAGAAATTTGAGAATAGTACAGGAAAATAACAGAGGCAGATTAGCCATGACCTTGATGGAAGGTGGAAGAGACTCAACAGACCAGATTATTTCTTCTTCTTTAGAATCAGATCCAGGAAAAGGTGGTTTCTGAACAACAAATACCTTCCATTGATGAAATGCCTCTTGACTCAATTCCTGCAGAGGTACACAGCACCCTACATCTTACCTTCTTAAAATGATATGCCATGTAAAAGAGTAACCTCAATTTCAATTTCACTGAAGTTGACAAAATCTTATTCATCACTAGCAAATGTCATTTCGTTCCATCCTTTTCTGTGGAGTAATTTCCCAGTGCAAACAACTTTTCCTCATAACTCAGCCCTCAAATTTCCAGAAGTACTATACTTGTTTTAACTCCGTGAAATAATTCTGCATTTTTCCCTGTATACAGAAAACAAAATCTACAATGTACACAGTATACTTACACGTGACGTCAAAGTGATCAACACTACAGTAATTCCGAATGACAAGTCACATTCGTGGGTATCCATTCATCATTTTGTTTTCTCACCTGAGGATGCTGAACATATAATTTGAATCGCCTTGTACAGGTTCACGAAGATCCGCATATTTCTTTCCTGAGTATAAATACTGGACTGGTGAAAGTGTTTCTGCATTTTACTAAATAAGTTTTAATTTTTCACTGCGAACCACGTAAACCTCATTTTCTCATTATCCACTTACTATCCATCGATCAAAAGTAGTTGTATATATTTACTTACTTAGAGACACAGCGTGGAACATCCGCGCCATCACAGGACATTTTACAATGACCATTTAATCTACCAACCTGTATGTTTTTGGACCGCGGGAGGAAACCCTGTTTAATTACATTTCTACTCTTTTGCATTTACAGAATGTTAACCAAGACACTTAATGGAAGTAATTTAGCAGCAACTGTACACTGGGTTATTTCTGACCTTTCATCATTCTGCCTGCTGGGTTCTTGAACACATTACTATTCTGAGATTGGGTGTTGTGGGCGGGGTAGTACTAAAGTGTCCGCGCTGTATAGCAATTATAGCGAAACATTTAATCGTTCCAATGCTGTATAAATGGGATACAGAATGACCTGTCCATAAGCACTCCTCACCCGCTGCCTTGATTAAATCACTAATTGCTTTTACAAAACATACAGTTATGTCATTTTCGATTTTTTAAAAATCCTGATTTAAGTATTAGCTATCTATTACCATCTCAATGCAAGAGTCAAATCCCCTTCGCTTTAACGGGGTAAGAGTTACAGCCGAATGATTTATTAACTCGATTTTTTTAAACTTTGCTTTGGAATTGGAGGGAGGTTGGGTTAAATTATTGCAGCGGACAACCATTAAATTACATGTTAAGGGAAATTCCAAGATGATTTACATAAACAAAGGAGAATCTGAAATTATAATCTGGGAAGAATGACGTTTGGTTGGTTCGTGTTAAACCTTTAAATAGCCTTGTAAACATAGAACCTGCGCCAGATTGCTAGGAGAATTTTGACATACTTGACCCTTCTTTTCTGGGCATTCGCTGCTTGCCCCTGGGCGGTTGGTTAAAGGACTTCGTATGGGGGCCTCGCGGCTCGGACAAATCAACGGAACTGGGTTTGGCCGAGAGCGCGCCATTCTGCAAAGCGCCCTTCATCTGATCCTGAAACCTTGCTATCTTAACATGTTGCCCCCTAACTTCTTCTTGAATACTCTCTACTTCCTTTCGCAGTTTCTTCTTGCCCGCAGCCAAGGAGATGATTTCATTCCTCTGATGTTTTACTTCGGCTGTCAGGTTAGACGTGATCTCGCTCTGGTCTTTCTTGTCTTTCAGGATTTGCTTGCTTCGCTCATTGAAGACTTTCTCTAAGGTTGACATTTTCAGGTCAATCTTCCTGGTTTCCTTCTGTAATTTTTTGATCCATGATTTCAAGCTCCTGATGTCGTTTTCTGTAACCGTTTGGAAGCCCTGCACCATTGCTGTGATATTATTGTACTGTTCTGTCAGAGATTGAAGGCGGGCGTCCATGTTAGAAGACGCATTGAAGTTCTCAGAAATTATTTGCAAACGTGTCAAGCTAATTTCTTGAAATCGGCGGAACTGTGGGAATAATGTGGGGGAGAATACGCATTACAACAAGAAATAGCAACAGATGAAGTTTACGGGATATATTCGCTCGGACTACCCTGACAGAGATCCCAGAAGCTCCCAGTTTAACACTGTAAATTCTAGGACATTCGAGCATCGAAAATTGTTCCAATTCGCGTTTAAATTCTAAATATCCACCGGGAGAAATCGGAACGACCGCGCTTCTCACCCTGATGTGTACAGCGATCCGACCGACCAATTCCTCCGACCCTCCGAAGTCTGTTGGGACCTACCTGCTCTTCCAGGCGCCGAAACCGTTCGAAAAACGGTTTCCTCTGTTTTACAGCCTCAGGGTATTGTGAGCAGGTCATAGGTAGGTTACAACACATCCACATCAGGAAAGTCCAAATAATCATTTTGCCGAAACCCATTTTTAACATTAGGATTCCTCTGTCACCCGCTTCAGGGTAGACCGATGACAAAGCCTGGAAATGGCTCGCTATGGCAAGCAATATTGCTTTATATAAGGCATGTCTATCTTTGAAATGAATTACGTTTTCATTCCAGCAGCACCCTCACTCCGGCTTCTGTTACAGGGAAAACGGAAATAAAGAGAGTCGCTTAAGAGGAGGAGGTTTCCAGACTTGACTCACTGGGCTGTCTAAGTGCATTGACATAGATTCCAAGTGTTATTGTAACTTGGCAATGGCAACGAAATGTGTTCTTCAAGGAATGCACTGGCGGGCCACTCAAGGTAACTTGGTGTGTTCTGCTTGAGTAGTTTTCCAGGTGTACCAAAGGGAGCCTGCACATTGTAAAGATAAACGGAACACACAGCTAAGTCAACACCTATAAAGAAAGGCAAAGGAGAAAACAGTGTAGGATAAACGGACTAGAGCCATATCCTCCTCTTCAGCAGTTCTGGCTATATGGGATGAGTTGTTTCCATTCTGGTTTAGTGGGTTCTGAACTGTCTGACATGATGCACACTGCAATGTTGGAACCCAAGTGTGGAGTAAAGACTGATTCCAAAGTACACACAGCAACTGGAGTTCATTCATAAGAATTCCAACAGAATGTTGGTTGCTCGGCCAAGTGACAAAGGCGTGACGTTCTCAAAACGAGGACCCCACGATCTGCACCTATTGGGTGTCTGCTTAAATAATACAAGTAACATGGAATCCCTGTGCCTATCAAAATAAATTTAACAAGCTTAAACAGAAGGCACCAGGAGAACGCATTGCAAAGAGCAAGTCACTTGAGAGAAAAAAAATCAAGGAATTCTAAAGGGTTATAATCCTCATTAATCAACAACTAACCAATTCAGGTTCTCTGAAAACCTTGGAGCCCAGTGGTCTCTGGCTTTCTGCACAAGCCCAAAGAGCTCATTACAAGACCACTGTGTGAACAGGATACTGTTCCATTATTGATTCGGGAGGTGGTAGGCGAGTGGGTGCACTCCTTGCACCATGCAAAGCTTCTGTCTGCTTCAGATGTCTGGAGTTCTCAATTCCAGTCCAGATCTGCTTTCTCCATTTTAGGCAACATGGGCTAGGTGTCAAGAAATGAATAGAACAGCTAGCAAAGAAATGAATTGGAGCATTTTCAAATGTATATTTATTTGTCGTACAGAAGAACGCTATTTACCCCTTGAATCTAAGCCAGGTCACAGAGCAATGCTATTCCTTTATTTCCATGAAATTTATTGTCTCATGTACTGTGTTCCCATTAAATCCCACCAATTCCCTTGCAACATATCTACATGAGGTAATTTACCAACAGGGATGTGGGGGGAGGGGGGTTGAATTTGAACGTCTGAGGAGAACCCATGTGATCCAAGGACGAAATGAAAACTTCATCCTGGAATGGTCGGTTACAGCCGAATCGAGGCGGTCCAGGCCCCAGAGCATATTAAGATAATTAAACCCAATGTTTGGACATGGATTTAGGCACTGGGCCAGCGTGAAGAGGGAGACTGGAGCTGACAGTAGCACCACGTTCTGCACCACCGGCCAGTCCTCAGATAAATGTTGAGGAAGCGTTTTTATGGCAAAAAAAAAACCTCACAGTAACAAACCTGCAATCAAGTGTAGGATGGAATGTTTTTCATCTTGGCCAAAATTGGGTTTTGTTTTGTGTCTTGGACAAAGCCAATTGTGGATGGAAAAACTTCCAACAAAATACTTTAACTAGACATTAAACTGAATTGAAAATACATTTGTGAAAGGAATTGTACACATATCATTGGTATTTACTTAAATATCCAGACTTCCTCTCAGTCCCTCTGCTATTGCCATTATACTGCTTCATATGATGGCCAAGAAAAATAGTTAATGGGCACACGAGTGTCCTAGCAGGAATAATAACAGAGCTCTGGCTAGGACTGGACAAAAGGTGGAGTGGAGGTTTTGAAATCTAATGATAATAATACAAACCTATCAATAGAGTGGTAAATATTATTCATTAACTTCCAACACCAACTGATACCACTATCAATTGTTCCATTTAATTTCTCCTAAATTCCATCCCACTCATAGACTTTCCCTTTTGTTCTTGCCACCACTCCCATCTTATCTCTAATTTAAAGATGCTTTTATGTCTGATTTTTCCCAGTCTT
Source organism: Hypanus sabinus (assembly GCF_030144855.1). Taxonomy (NCBI): domain Eukaryota; kingdom Metazoa; phylum Chordata; class Chondrichthyes; order Myliobatiformes; family Dasyatidae; genus Hypanus; species Hypanus sabinus. The sequence goes on from NC_082714.1 coordinate 31,695,830, forward strand.
CTGAAAGACAATAGGCTTCTGTGTGAATTCTGATTGTCTCTCCACTGTTGCTCGACTTGCTAAGCATATAACTTAATAATAATTAAGAGAGATTTTGACAATTGTAAATAAGATGGGAAGCAGAGGAAGTGAAAAATAAGTGAATACTTTTTTCATGCATCCACTATACTTTTCTGAAAGAGCAGGAGAAGCCCAAGTAGGAGATGGAATTGAGGGTGGGGAGTGCAATGCATAATATATCTAGTACAGGGAAACAAACATGCAGAAAAAAGGAAGCAAGCATCAAACTATGTCTAGAAATAGAGAGTACAATATTTTATGAGACAAAATAATGATTCTCAAATTTTGAGAGAATGGGAAATGAAGTTGCACAGGTTGGTTGTTTTCGACCATGGATATTATGGAAACATAGAAATCTACAGCACATTACAAGCCCTTTGGCCCACAAATTTGTGTCAACCATGTAACCTACTCTAGAAACAGCCTAGAATTTCCCTACCGCATAGCCCTCTATTTTTCTAATCTCCCTGTACCTATCTAAGAGGCTCTTAAAAGACCCTAATGTATCCACTTCCACCAATATCACTGGCAGTGGCAGTGGGTGGCACACACACCCACTACTCTCTGTGTGAAAAACTTACCTCTGACATCCCGCTCGTACCTACTTCCAAGCACCATAAAACTATGCCCCTCGTGTTAGTCATTTGAGCCCTGGAAAAAAGCTTCTGGCTATCGACATGATCAATGCCCCCATCATCTTATACACCTCTCTCATGTCACCTCTCATCGTCAGTCGCTCCAAGAAGAAAAGACAAAGTTCACTTTACCTGTTTTCATAAGGTAAGCTGTCTAATCTAGGCCCAATCCTTGTAAATCTCCTCTGCACTCTCTCGATAATATCCACATCCTTCCTGTAGAGAGGTGATCAGAACTGATCACAGTACTTCAAGTGGGGTCTGACCACTGTCTTATATAGTTTAACATTGCCTCTTGGCTCTTGAACTCAATCCCACAGTTGATGAAGGCCATCACACCACACGCCTTCTTAACAACACTATCACCCTGTGCGGTATCTTTGAGTGCCTTATGGACACGGACCCCAAGATCTTGCTGAACCTCCCCACTGCCAAGAGTCTTACCATTAATATTATATTCTGTCTTAAAATTTGACCTATCACAATGAACCACTTCACACTTATCTGGGTTAAACTCCATCTGCCACTTCTCAACCCAGTTCTGCAACCTATCGATGTTCTGCTGTAACTTTTGACAATCCTGCAGACTATCAACAACACTCCCAACCTTTGTGTCATCAGCAAAATTACTAACCCACCCTTCTACTTCCTCATCTAGGTCATTTATAAAAATCACAAAGAGGAGGGATCCCAGAACAGACCCCTGCAGAACACCACTGGTCACCATCCTCCATGCAGAATACGAACCGTCTACAACCACCCTTTGCCTTCTGTAGGCAAGCCAATTCTGGATCCACAAAGCAAGGTCTCCTTGGATCCCATGCCTCAATACTTCTTAAAGGAGCCTTGCATGAGCCTTATCAACTGTCGTACTGAAATCCATATACACTACATCCACTACTCTACTTACGTCAACGTGTTTTGTTACCTCCTCAAAAAATTCAATTAGGCTCATAAGACACGGTCTGCCCTTGACAAAGCCATACACTGTAATTTAGAAGGATGAGAGTGGATCTGATTGAAACATATAAGATGATTAAGGGATTGGACACGCTAGAGGCAGAAAACATGTTCCCGATGTTGAGAGAGTTCAGAACCAGAGGCCACAGTTTAAGAATAAGGGGTAAGCCATTTAGAACAGAGTTCAGGAAAAACTTTTTTACCCAGAGTTGTGGATGTATGGAATGCTCTGCTTCAGAAGGCAGTGGAGGCCAATTCTCTGGATGCTTTCAAGAAAGAGTTAGATAGAGCTCTTAAAGATAGTGAAGTGAAGGGATATGGGGAGAAGGCAGGAACGGGGTACTGATTGTGGATGATCAGCCATGATCACATTGAATTGCGGTGCTGGCTCGAAGGGCCAAATGGCCTACTCCTGCACCAATTGTCTATTGTCTAACAATCCCTTATCAAATTATGTCTCTCTAAATGCTCATAAGTCCTGCCTCTTAGGATCTTCTCCAACAACTTTCCCACCACTAACTTAACACTCAATGGTCTGTAATTTCCTGGGTTATCTCTACTCCCTTTCTTGAAGAAGGTAACAACACTTCCAACCTTCCAATCCTCTGGTACTTCTCCTATCCCTATTGATGATGCAAAGATCATCACCAAAGTCTCAGTAATCTCCTCCCTCGCTTCCCACGGTAGCCTGGGGTATAACTTGTCTGGTCCTGGTGTCTTATCTAACATAATACCTTTCAACAGCTCCAGTACATCCTCATTCTATACGCTCAAGTGTTCAAGTCCGTTGTAAGTCACCTCCACAATTGCCAAGGTCCTTTTCACTGGTGAATACAGAAGCTAAGTATTTATTAAGTACCTCTGCTACTTCCTCCAGCTCCATGCACATATTTCCACTATTGCACTTTGGTTCATCCTATTCTCTCACAGCTAAACCTCTTGCTCTTCATGTACTTGTAGAATACCTTGGAGGTTTCCCTTAATCCTTAATCCTTCTCACAAGGCCTTCTCATGGCCCCTTCCAGATCTCCTCATTTCATTCTCGAGCTCCTTCCTGGCACCCTTGTAATTTTCTAGAGCTCTAACAGTACTTAGTTTCTTGAACCTTTTGTAAGCTTTTCTTCTTAACTAGATTTTCCACATACTTTGAACACCATGGTTCTTTTACCCTAGCATTCTTTCCCTGCCTCAATGGAACATACTTATGCAGAATGCCATGCAAATGTTCCCTGCAAACATTTGCCACAGTTCTGCTGTGCATTTCCTTGAGAACGTCTGATCCCAATTTATGTTCCCAAGTTTCTGCTTAATAGCATCATATTTTCCCCTACCCCAATTAAATGTTTCCCAAATTGTCAGCTCCTAACCCTCTCCAGGGCTATGGTAAAGGAGATGGAGTTGTGATTACTACTCCAAAATGC